>NW_027274586.1:0-92448 GCF_030028105.1 Mobula birostris
ATGTGGAAAGTTAACCTAAGGTGTTTCCATTAGTGTTTGCAGTAGGTGCTTTGGTGTAAAATTGAAATGCATACTATTTGTATTGTCTAAGCATTGCATGCACTCAGATAACAACTTTTTTGTGTTGATGTGTACAGCCATGAAACAACTTTCAAACTACTCATAATCATGTGGAAAGTTAACCTAAAGTGTTTCCATTAGGTTTGCAGTAAGTGCTTTGGTGTAAAATTGAAATGTATACTATTTGTATTGTCTAAGCATTGCATGCACTCAGATAACAACTTTTTTGTGTTGATGTGTACAGCCATGAAACAACTTTCAAACTACTCATAATCATGTGGGAAGTTAACCTAAGGTGTTTTCCATTAGGTTTGCAGTAAGTACTTTGGTGTAAAATTCAAATGTATACTACTTTTATGTCAAAGCATTCTATTCACTGTGAAATCAACTTTTTTGTCTTTATGTGCACAGGTATGAAACAACTTTCAGACATCTCAGAATCATGTGGGAAGTTAATCTAAGTTGTTTCCATTAGGTTTGCAGTAAGTGCTTTGGTGTAAAATTGAAATGTATACTATTTGTATTGTCTAAGCATTGCATGCACTTAGATAACAACTTTTTTGTGTTGATGTGTACAGCCATGAAACAACTTTCAAACTACTCATAATCATGTGGAAAGTTAACCTAAAGTGTTTCCATTAGGGTTGCAGTAAGTGCTTTGGTGTAAAAATGAAATGTATACTATTTGTATTGTCTAAGCATTGCATGCACTGAGATAACAACTTTTTTGTGTTGATGTGTACAGCCATGAAACAACTTTCAAACTACTCATAATCATGTGGGAAGTTAACCTAAGGTGTTTCATTATGTTTGCAGTAAGTACTTTGGTGTAAAATTGAAATGTATACTACTTTTATGTCAAAGCATTCTATTCACTGTGAAATCAACTTTTTTGTCTCTATGTGCACAGGTATGAAACAACTTTCAGACATATCAGAATCATTTGGAAGTTAACCTAAAGTGTTTCCATTAGGTTTGCAGTAAGTGCTTTGGTGTAAAATTGAAATGTATACTATTTGTATTATCTAAGCATTGCATGCACTGAGATAACAACTTTTTTGTGTTGATGTGTACAGCCATGACACAACTTTCAAACTACTCATAATCATGTGGAAAGTTAACCTAAGGTGTTTCCATTAGGTTTGCCAGTAAGTGCTTGATGTAAAATTGAAATGTATACTATTTGTATTGTCTAAGCATTGCATGCACTGAGATAACAACTTTTTTTGTGTTGATGTCTACAGCCATGAAACAACTTTCAAACTACTCACAATCATGTGGAAAGTTAACCTGAGGTGTTTCATTAGGGTTGCAGTAGGTGCTTTGGTGTAAAATTGAAATGTATACTATTTGTATTGTTAAAGCATTGCATGCACTGAGAAAACAACTTTTTTGTGTTAAAGTGTACAGCCATGAAAACAACTTTGAAACTACTCATTATCATGTGGGAAGTTAACCTAAGGTGTTTCCATTAGTTTGCAGTAAGTACTTTGGTGTAAAATTCAGATGTGTACTACCTTAATGTCAGAGCATAGTAGTGCTGAGAAAGTAACTTTTTTTCTTGATGAACTGAGGCATGAAACAACTTTAAAACCTAGTCATACTCATCTGGTAAGTAACCAAATGTGTTTGCATTAGGTTTGCAGTCAAGACTTTTGAGTACAATTGAAATGTATACTACTTTTATGTCAAAGCATTCTATTTCACTGTGAAATCAACTTTTTTGTCCTTTATGTGCACAGGTATGAAACAACTTTCAGACATCTCAGAATCATGTGAAGTTAACCTAACGTGTTTCCATTAGGTTTGCAGTAAGTGATTTGGTGTAAAATTGAAATGCATACTATTTGTATTGTCTAAGCATTGCATGCACTCAGATAACAACTTTTTTGTGTTGATGTGTACAGCCATGAAACAACATTCAAACTACTCATAATCATGTGGAAAGTTAACCTAAAGTGTTTCCATTAGGTTTGCAGTAAGTGCTTTGGTGTAAAATTGAAATGTATACTATTTGTATTGTCTAAGCATTGCATGCACTCAGATAACAACTTTTTTGTGTTGATGTCTACAGCCATGAAACAACTTTCAAACTACTCACAATCATGTGGAAAGTTAACCTAAGGTGTTTCCATTAGGTTTGCAGTAGGTGCTTTGGTGTAAAATTGAAATGTATACTATTTGTATTGTAAAAGCATTGCATGCACTGAGAAAACAACTTTTTTGTGTTAAAGTGTACAGCCATGAAACAACTTTGAAACTACTCATTATCATGTGGGAAGTTAACCTAAGGTGTTTCCATTAGTTTGCAGTAAGTGCTTTGGTGTAAAATTGAAATGTATACTATTTGTATTGTCTAAGCATTGCATGCACTCAGATAACAACTTTTTTGTGTTGATGTGTACAGCCATGAAACAACTTTCAAACTACTCATAATCATGTGGGAAGTTAACCTAAGGTGTTTCCATTAGGTTTGCAGTAAGTACTTTGGTGTAAAATTGAAATGTATACTGCTTTTATGTCAAAGCATTCTATTCACTATGAAATCAACTTTTTTGTCTTTATGTGCACAGGTATGAAACAACTTTCAGACATCTCAGAATCATGTGGGAAATTAATCTAAGTTGTTTCCATTAGTTTTGCAGTAAGTGCTTTGGTGTAAAATTGAAATGTATTCTATTTGTATTGTCTAAGCATTGCATGCACTTGGATAACAACTTTTTTGTGTTGATGTGTACAGCCATGAAACAACTTTCAAACTACTCATAATCATGTGGAAAGTTAACCTAAAGTGTTTCCATTAGGGTTGCAGTAAGTGCTTTGGTGTAAAATTGAAATGTATACTATTTGTATTGTCTAAGCATTGCATGCACTGAGATAACAACTTTTTTGTGTTGATGTGTACAGCCATGAAACAACTTTCAAACTACTCATAATCATGTGGGAAGTTAACCTAAGGTGTTTCCATTAGGTTTGCAGTAAGTACTTTGGTGTAAAATTGAAATGTATACTACTTTTATGTCAACGCATTCTATTCACTGTGAAATCAACTTTTTTGTCTTTATGTGCACAGGTATGAAACAACTTTCAGACATCTCAGAATCATGTGGGAAGTTAACCTAAAGTGTTTGCATTAGGTTTGCAGTAAGTGCTTTGGTGTAAAATTGAAATGTATACTATTTGTATTGTCTTAGCATTGCATGCACTGACATAACAACTTTTTTGTGTTGATGTGTACAGCCATGAAACAACTTTCAAACTACTCATAATCATGTGGGAAGTTAACCTAAGGTGTTTCCATTAGGTTTGCAGTAAATGCTTTAGAGTAAAATTGAAATGTATACTATTTGTATTGTCTAAGCATTGCATGCACTGAGATAACAACTTTTTTGTGTTGATGTCTACAGCCATGAAACAACTTTCAAACTACTCACAATCATGTGGAAAGTTAACCTAAGGTGTTTCCATTAGGTTTGCAGTAGGTGCTTTGGTGTAAAATTGAAATGTATACTATTTGTATTGTAAAAGCATTGCATGCACTGAGAAAACAACTTTTTTGTGTTAAAGTGTACAGCCATGAAACAACTTTGAAACTACTCATTATCATGTGGGAAGTTAACCTAAGGTGTTTCCATTAGTTTGCAGTAAGTGCTTTGGTGTAAAATTGAAATGTATACTATTTGTATTGTCTAAGCATTGCATGCACTCAGATAACAACTTTTTTGTGTTGATGTGTACAGCCATGAAACAACTTTCAAACTACTCATAATCATGTGGGAAGTTAACCTAAGGTGTTTCCATTAGGTTTGCAGTAAGTACTTTGGTGTAAAATTGAAATGTATACTGCTTTTATGTCAAAGCATTCTATTCACTATGAAATCAACTTTTTTGTCTTTATGTGCACAGGTATGAAACAACTTTCAGACATCTCAGAATCATGTGGGAAATTAATCTAAGTTGTTTCCATTAGTTTTGCAGTAAGTGCTTTGGTGTAAAATTGAAATGTATTCTATTTGTATTGTCTAAGCATTGCATGCACTTGGATAACAACTTTTTTGTGTTGATGTGTACAGCCATGAAACAACTTTCAAACTACTCATAATCATGTGGAAAGTTAACCTAAAGTGTTTCCATTAGGGTTGCAGTAAGTGCTTTGGTGTAAAATTGAAATGTATACTATTTGTATTGTCTAAGCATTGCATGCACTGAGATAACAACTTTTTTGTGTTGATGTGTACAGCCATGAAACAACTTTCAAACTACTCATAATCATGTGGGAAGTTAACCTAAGGTGTTTCCATTAGGTTTGCAGTAAGTACTTTGGTGTAAAATTGAAATGTATACTACTTTTATGTCAACGCATTCTATTCACTGTGAAATCAACTTTTTTGTCTTTATGTGCACAGGTATGAAACAACTTTCAGACATCTCAGAATCATGTGGGAAGTTAACCTAAAGTGTTTGCATTAGGTTTGCAGTAAGTGCTTTGGTGTAAAATTGAAATGTATACTATTTGTATTGTCTTAGCATTGCATGCACTGACATAACAACTTTTTTGTGTTGATGTGTACAGCCATGAAACAACTTTCAAACTACTCATAATCATGTGGGAAGTTAACCTAAGGTGTTTCCATTAGGTTTGCAGTAAATGCTTTAGAGTAAAATTGAAATGTATACTATTTGTATTGTCTAAGCATTGCATGCACTGAGATAACAACTTTTTTGTGTTGATGTCTACAGCCATGAAACAACTTTCAAACTACTCACAATCATGTGGAAAGTTAACCTAAGGTGTTTCCATTAGGTTTGCAGTAGGTGCTTTGGTGTAAAATTGAAATGTATACTATTTGTATTGTAAAAGCATTGCATGCACAGAGAAAACAACTTTTTTGTGTTAAAGTGTACAGCCATGAAACAACTTTGAAACTACTCATTATCATGTGGGAAGTTAACCTAAGGTGTTTCCATTAGTTTGCAGTAAGTACTTTGGTGTAAAATTCAGATGTGTACTACCTTAATGTCACAGCATAGTAGTACTGAGAAAGTAACTTTTTTGTCTTGATGAACTGAGGCATGAAACAACTATAAACCTAGTCATACTCATCTGGTAAGTTAACCAAATGTGTTTGCATTAGGTTTGCAGTCAAGACTTTTGAGTACAATTGAAATGTATACTACTTTTATGTCAAAGCATCCTATTCACTGTGAAATCAACTTTTTTGTCTTTATGTGCACAGGTATGAAACAACATTCAGACACCTCAGAATGATGTGGGAAGTTAACCTAAAGTGTTTCCATTAGGTTTGCAGTAAGTGCTTTGGTGTAAAATTGAAATGCATACTATTTGTATCGTCTAAGCATTGCATGCACTTAGAGAACAACTTTTTTCTGTTGATGAGTACAGCCATGAAACAACTTTCAAACTACTCATAATCATTTGGAAAGTTAACGTAAAGTGTTTCCATTAGGTTTGCAGTAAGTGCTTTGGTGTAAAATTGAAATGTATACTATTTGTATTGTCTAAGCATTGCATGCACTGAGATAACAACTTTTTTGTGTTGATGTGTACAGCCATGAAACAACTTTCAAACTACTCATAATCATGTGGAAAGTTAACCTAAAGTGTTTCCATTAGGTTTGCAGTAAGTGCTTTGGTGTAAAATTGAAATGTATACTATTTGTATTGTCTAAGCATTGCATGCACTCAAATAACAACTTTTTTGTGTTGATGTGTACAGCCATGAAACAACTTTCAAACTACTCATAATCATGTGGGAAGTTAACCTAAGGTGTTTCCATTAGGTTTGCAGTAAGTACTTTGGTGTAAAATTGAAATGTATTCTACTTTTATGTCAAAGCATTCTATTCACTGTGAAATCAACTTTTTTGTCTTTATGTGCACAGGTATGAAACAACTTTCAGACATCTGAGAATCATGTGGGAAGTTAATCTAAGTTGTTTCCATTAGGTTTGCAGTAAGTGCTTTGGTGTAAAATTGAAATGTATACTATTTGTATTGTCTAAGCATTGCATGCACTTAGATAACAACTTTTTTGTGTTGATGTGTACAGCCATGAAACAACTTTCAAACTACTCATAATCACGTGGAAAGTTAACCTAAAGTGTTTCCATTAGGGTTGCAGTAAGTGCTTTGGTGTAAAATTGAAATGTATACTATTTGTATTGTCTAAGCATTGCATGCACTGAGATAACAACTTTTTTGTGTTGATGTGTACAGCCATGAAACAACTTTCAAACTACTCATAATCATGTGGGAAGTTAACCTAAGGTGTTTCCATTAGGTTTGCAGTAAGTACTTTGGTGTAAAATTGAAATGTATTCTACTTTTATGTCAAAGCATTCTATTCACTGTGAAATCAACTTTTTTGTCTTTATGTGCACAGGTATGAAACAACTTTCAGACATCTGAGAATCATGTGGGAAGTTAATCTAAGTTGTTTCCATTAGGTTTGCAGTAAGTGCTTTGGTGTAAAATTGAAATGTATACTATTTGTATTGTCTAAGCATTGCATGCACTTAGATAACAACTTTTTTGTGTTGATGTGTACAGCCATGAAACAACTTTCAAACTACTCATAATCACGTGGAAAGTTAACCTAAAGTGTTTCCATTAGGGTTGCAGTAAGTGCTTTGGTGTAAAATTGAAATGTATACTATTTGTATTGTCTAAGCATTGCATGCACTGAGATAACAACTTTTTTGTGTTGATGTGTACAGCCATGAAACAACTTTCAAACTACTCATAATCATGTGGGAAGTTAACCTAAGGTGTTTCCATTAGGTTTGCAGTAAGTACTTTGGTGTAAAATTGAAATGTATTCTACTTTTATGTCAAAGCATTCTATTCACTGTG
Organism: Mobula birostris; assembly: GCF_030028105.1. NCBI lineage: Eukaryota > Metazoa > Chordata > Chondrichthyes > Myliobatiformes > Myliobatidae > Mobula > Mobula birostris. The sequence continues at coordinate 6,935 of NW_027274586.1, forward strand.
AAATCAACTTTTTTGTCTTTATGTGCACAGGTATGAAACAACTTTCAGACATCTGAGAATCATGTGGGAAGTTAATCTAAGTTGTTTCCATTAGGTTTGCAGTAAGTGCTTTGGTGTAAAATTGAAATGTATACTATTTGTATTGTCTAAGCATTGCATGCACTTAGATAACAACTTTTTTGTGTTGATGTGTACAGCCATGAAACAACTTTCAAACTACTCATAATCACGTGGAAAGTTAACCTAAAGTGTTTCCATTAGGGTTGCAGTAAGTGCTTTGGTGTAAAATTGAAATGTATACTATTTGTATTGTCTAAGCATTGCATGCACTGAGATAACAACTTTTTTGTGTTGATGTGTACAGCCATGAAACAACTTTCAAACTACTCATAATCATGTGGGAAGTTAACCTAAGGTGTTTCCATTAGGTTTGCAGTAAGTACTTTGGTGTAAAATTGAAATGTATACTACTTTTATGTCAAAGCATTCTATTCACTGTGAAATCAACTTTTTTGTCTTTATGTGCACAGGTATGAAACAACTTTCAGACATCTCAGAATCATGTGGGAAGTTAAACTAAAGTGTTTCCATTAGGTTTGCAGTAAGTGCTTTGGTGTAAAATTGAAATGTATACTATTTGTATTGTCTAAGCATTGCATGCACTGAGATAACAACTTTTTTGTGTTGATGTGTACAGCCATGAAACAACTTTCAAACTACTCATAATCATGTGGGAAGTTATCCTAAGGTGTTTCCATTAGGTTTGCAGTAAGTGCTTTGGAGTAAAATTGAAATGTATACTATTTGTATTGTCTAAGCATTGCATGCACTGAGATAACAACTTTTTTGTGTTGATGTCTACAGCCATGAAACAACTTGCAAACTACTCATAATCATGTGGAAAGTTAACCTAAAGTGTTTCCATTAGGTTTGCAGTAAGTGCTTTGGTGTAAAATTGAAATGTATACTATTTGTATTGTCTAAGCATTGCATGCACTCAGATAACAACTTTTTTGTGTTGATGTGTACAGCCATGAAACAACTTTCAAACTACTCATAATCATGTGGGAAGTTAACCTAAGGTGTTTCCATTAGGTTTGCAGTAAGTACTTTGGTGTAAAATTGAAATGTATACTACTTTTATGTCAACGCATTCTATTCACTGTGAAATCAACTTTTTTGTCTTTATGTGTACAGGTATGAAACAACTTTCAGACATCTCAGAATCATGTGGGAAGTTAACCTAAAGTGTTTCCATTAGGTTTGCAGTAAGTGCTTTGGTGTAAAATTGAAATGTATACTATTTGTATTGTCTTAGCATTGCATGCACTGACATAACAACTTTTTTGTGTTGATGTGTACAGCCATGAAACAACTTTCAAACTACTCATAATCATGTGGGAAGTTAACCTAAGGTGTTTCCATTAGGTTTGCAGTAAATGCTTTAGAGTAAAATTGAAATGTATACTATTTGTATTGTCTAAGCATTGCATGCACTGAGATAACAACTTTTTTGTGTTGATGTCTACAGCCATGAAATAACTTTCAAACTACTCACAATCATGTGGAAAGTTAACCTAAGGTGTTTCCATTAGGTTTGCAGTAGGTGCTTTGGTGTAAAATTGAAATGTATACTATTTGTATTGTAAAAGCATTGCATGCACAGAGAAAACAACTTTTTTGTGTTAAAGTGTACAGCCATGAAACAACTTTGAAACTACTCATTATCATGTGGGAAGTTAACCTAAGGTGTTTCCATTAGTTTGCAGTAAGTACTTTGGTGTAAAATTCAGATGTGTACTACCTTAATGTCACAGCATAGTAGTACTGAGAAAGTAACTTTTTTGTCTTGATGAACTGAGGCATGAAACAACTATAAACCTAGTCATACTCATCTGGTAAGTTAACCAAATGTGTTTGCATTAGGTTTGCAGTCAAGACTTTTGAGTACAATTGAAATGTATACTACTTTTATGTCAAAGCATCCTATTCACTGTGAAATCAACTTTTTTGTCTTTATGTGCACAGGTATGAAACAACATTCAGACACCTCAGAATGATGTGGGAAGTTAACCTAAAGTGTTTCCATTAGGTTTGCAGTAAGTGCTTTGGTGTAAAATTGAAATGCATACTATTTGTATCGTCTAAGCATTGCATGCACTTAGAGAACAACTTTTTTCTGTTGATGAGTACAGCCATGAAACAACTTTCAAACTACTCATAATCATTTGGAAAGTTAACGTAAAGTGTTTCCATTAGGTTTGCAGTAAGTGCTTTGGTGTAAAATTGAAATGTATACTATTTGTATTGTCTAAGCATTGCATGCACTGAGATAACAACTTTTTTGTGTTGATGTGTACAGCCATGAAACAACTTTCAAACTACTCATAATCATGTGGAAAGTTAACCTAAAGTGTTTCCATTAGGTTTGCAGTAAGTGCTTTGGTGTAAAATTGAAATGTATACTATTTGTATTGTCTAAGCATTGCATGCACTCAAATAACAACTTTTTTGTGTTGATGTGTACAGCCATGAAACAACTTTCAAACTACTCATAATCATGTGGGAAGTTAACCTAAGGTGTTTCCATTAGGTTTGCAGTAAGTACTTTGGTGTAAAATTGAAATGTATTCTACTTTTATGTCAAAGCATTCTATTCACTGTGAAATCAACTTTTTTGTCTTTATGTGCACAGGTATGAAACAACTTTCAGACATCTGAGAATCATGTGGGAAGTTAATCTAAGTTGTTTCCATTAGGGTTGCAGTAAGTGCTTTGGTGTAAAATTGAAATGTATACTATTTGTATTGTCTAAGCATTGCATGCACTTAGATAACAACTTTTTTGTGTTGATGTGTACAGCCATGAAACAACTTTCAAACTACTCATAATCATGTGGAAAGTTAACCTAAAGTGTTTCCATTAGGGTTGCAGTAAGTGCTTTGGTGTAAAATTGAAATGTATACTATTTGTATTGTCTAAGCATTGCATGCACTCAGATAACAACTTTTTTGTGTTGATGTGTACAGCCATGAAACAACTTTCAAACTACTCATAATCATGTGGGAAGTTAACCTAAGGTGTTTCCATTAGGTTTGCAGTAAGTACTTTGGTGTAAAATTGAAATGTATACTACTTTTATGTCAAAGCATTCTATTCACTGTGAAATCAACTTTTTTGTCTTTATGTGCACAGGTATGAAACAACTTTCAGACATCTCAGAATCATGTGGGAAGTTAAACTAAAGTGTTTCCATTAGGTTTGCAGTAAGTGCTTTGGTGTAAAATTGAAATGTATACTATTTGTATTGTCTAAGCATTGCATGCACTGAGATAACAACTTTTTTGTGTTGATGTGTACAGCCATGAAACAACTTTCAAACTATTCATAATCATGTGGGAAGTTATCCTAAGGTGTTTCCATTAGGTTTGCAGTAAGTGCTTTGGAGTAAAATTGAAATGTATACTATTTGTATTGTCTAAGCATTGCATGCACTGAGATAACAACTTTTTTGTGTTGATGTCTACAGCCATGAAACAACTTGCAAACTACTCATAATCATGTGGAAAGTTAACCTAAAGTGTTTCCATTAGGTTTGCAGTAAGTGCTTTGGTGTAAAATTGAAATGTATACTATTTGTATTGTCTAAGCATTGCATGCACTCAGATAACAACTTTTTTGTGTTGATGTGTACAGCCATGAAACAACTTTCAAACTACTCATAATCATGTGGGAAGTTAACCTAAGGTGTTTCCATTAGGTTTGCAGTAAGTACTTTGGTGTAAAATTGAAATGTATACTACTTTTATGTCAAAGTATTCTATTCACTGTGAAATCAACTTTTTTGTCTTTATGTGCACAGGTATGAAACAACTTTCAGACATCTCAGAATCATGTGGGAACTTAATCTAAGTTGTTTCCATTAGGTTTGCAGTAAGTGCTTTTGTGTAAAATTGAAATGTATACTATTTGTATTGTCTAAGCATTGCATGCACTTAGATAACAACTTTTTTGTGTTGATGTGTACATCCAGGAAAGAACTTTCAAACTACTCATAATCATGTGGAAAGTTAACCTAAAGTGTTTCCATTAGGTTTGCAGTAAGTGCTTTGGTGTAAAATTGAAATGTATACTATTTGTATTGTCTAAGCATTGCATGCACTGAGATAACAACTTTTTTGTGTTGATGTCTACAGCCATGAAACAACTTTCAAACTACGCACAATCATGTGGAAAGTTAACCTAAGTTGTTTCCATTAGGTTTGCAGTATGTGCTTTGGTGTAAAATTGAAATGTATACAATTTGAATTGTCTGAGCATTGCATGCACTTAGATAACAACTTTTTTGTGTTGATGTGTACAGCCATGAAACAACTTTCAAACTACTCATAATCATGTGGAAAGTTAACCTAAAGTGTTTCCATTAGGTTTGCAGTAAGTGCTTTGGTGTAAAATTGAAATGTATACTATTTGTATTGTCTAAGCATTGCATGCACTCAGATAACAACTTTTTGTGTTGATGTGTACAGCCATGAAACAACTTTCAAACTACTCATAATCATGTGGGAAGTTAACCTAAGGTGTTTCCATTAGGTTTGCAGTAAGTACTTTGGTGTAAAATTGAAATGTATACTACTTTTATGTCAAAGCATTCTATTCACTGTGAAATCAACTTTTTTGTCTTTATGTCAAACAGGTATGAAACAACATTCAGACATCTCAGAATCATGTGGGAAGTTAACCTAAAGTGTTTCCATTAGGTTTGCAGTAAGTGCTTTGGTGTAAAATTGAAATGCATACTATTTGTATTGTCTAAGCATTGCATGCACTTAGATAACAACTTTTTTCTGTTGATGAGTACAGCCATGAAACAACTTTCAAACTACTCATAATCATGTGGAAAGTTAACGTAAAGTGTTTCCATTAGGTTTGCAGTAAGTGCTTTGGTGTAAAATTGAAATGTATACTATTTGTATTGTCTAAGCATTGCATGCACTGAGATAACAACTTTTTTGTGTTGATGTGTACAGCCATGAAACAACTTTCAAACTACTCATAATCATGTGGGAAGTTAACCTAAGGTGTTTCTATTAGGTTTGCAGTAAGTACTTTGGTGTAAAATTGAAATGTATACTACTTTTATGTCAAAGCATTCTATTCACTGTGAAATCAACTTTTTTGTCTTTATGTGCACAGGTATGAAACAACTTTCAGACATCTCAGAATCATGTGGGAAGTTAACCTAAAGTGTTTCCATTAGGTTTGCAGTAAGTGCTTTGGTGTAAAATTGAAATGTATACTATTTGTATTGTCTAAGCATTGCATGCTCTGAGATAACAACTTTTTTGTGTTGATGTGTACAGCCATGAAACAACTTTCAAACTACTCATAATCATGTGGGAAGTTAACCTAAGGTGTTTCCATTAGGTTTGCAGTACGTGCTTTGGAGTAAAATTGAAATGTATACTCTTTGTATTGTCTAAGCATTGCATGCACTGAGATAACAACTTTTTTGTGTTGATGTCTACAGCCATGAAACAACTTTCAAACTACTCACAATCATGTGGAAAGTTAACCTAACGTGTTTCCATTAGTTTGCAGTAAGTACTTTGGTGTAAAATTCAGATGTGTACTACCTTAATGTCAGAACATAGTAGTACTGAGAAAGTAACTTTTTTGTCTTGATGAACTGAGGCATGAAACAACTATAAACCTAGTCATACTCATCTGGTAAGTTAACCAAATGTGTTTGCATCAGGTTTGCAGTCAAGACTTTTGAGTACAATTGAAATGTATACTACTTTTATGTCAAAGCATTCTATTCACTGTGAAATCAACTTTTTTGTCTTTATGTGCACAGGTATGAAACAACTTTCAGACATCTCAGAATCATGTGGGAAGTTAACCTAAAGTGTTTCCATTAGGTTTGTAGTAAGTGCTTTGGTGTAAAATTGAAATGTATACTATTTGTATTGTCTAAGCATTGCATGCACTGAGATAACAACTTTTTTGTGTTGATGTGTACAGCCATGAAACAACTTTCAAACTACTCATAATCATGTGGGAAGTTAACCTAAGGTGTTTCCATTCGGTTTGCAGTAAGTACTTTGGTGTAAAATTGAAATGTATACTACTTTTATGTCAAAGCATTCTATTCACTGTGAAATCTACTTTTTTGTCTCTATGTGCACAGGTGTGAAACAACTTTCAGACATCTCAGAATCATGTGGGAAGTTAATCTAAGTTGTTTCCATTAGGTTTGCAGTAAGTACTTTGGTGTAAAATTGAAATGTATACTATTTGAATTGTCTAAGCATTGCATGCACTGAGATATCAACTTTTTTGTGTTGATGTGTACAGCCATGAAACAACTTTCAAACTACTCATAATCATGTGGGAAGTTAACCTAAGGTGTTTCAATTAGTTTGCAGTAAGCACTTTGGTGTAAAATTGAGATGTATACTACCTTAATGTCAGAGCATAGTAGTACTGAGAAAGTAACTTTTTTGTCTTGATGAACTGAGGCATGAAACAACTTTAAACCTAGTCATAATCATGTGGGAAGCTAACCGAAGGTGTTTCCATTAGGTTTGCAGTCAGGAGTTTTGAGTACAATTGAAATGTATACTACCTTTATGTCAAAGCATTCTATTCACTGTGAAATCAACTTTTTTGTCTTTATGTGCACAGGTATGAAACAACTTTCAGACATCTCAGAATTATGTGGGAAGTTAACCTAAAGTGTTTCCATTAGGTTTGCAGTGAGTGCTTTGGTGTAAAATTGAAATGTATACTATTTGTATTGTCTAAGCATTGCATGCACTGAGATAACAACTTTTTTGTGATGATGTGTACAGCCATGAAACAACTTTCAAACTACTCATAATCATGTGGGAAGTTAACCTAAGGTGTTTCCATTAGGTTTGCAGTAAGTGCTTCGGTGTAAAATTGAAATGTATACTATTTGTATTGTCTAAGCATTGCATGCACTGAGATAGCAACATTTTTGTGTTGATGTGTACAGGCATGAAACAACTTTCAAACAACTCATAATCATGTGGAAAGTTAACCTAACGTGTTTCCATTAGGTTTGAGGTAAGTGCTTTGGTTTAAAATTGAAATGTATACTATTTGTATTGTAAAAGCATTGCATGCACTGAGAAAACAACTTTTTTGTCTTGATGTGCACAGGTATGAAACAACTTTCAGACATCTCAGAATCATGTGGGAAGTTAATCTAAATTGTTTCAATTAGGTTTGCAGTAAGTGCTTTGGTGTAAAATTGAGATGTATACTACCTTAATGTAAGAGCATAGTAGCACTGAGAAACTAACTTTTTTGTCTTGATGAACTGAGGCATGAAACAACTTTAAACCTAGTCATAATCATGTTGGGAAAGTTAACCAACGGTGTTTCCATTAGGTTTGCAGTCAGGACTTTTGAGTACAATTGAAATGTATACTACCTTTATGTCAAAGCATTCTATTCACTGTGAAATCAACTTTTTTGTCTTTATGTGCACAGGTATGAAACAACCTTCAGACATCTCAGAATCATGTGGGAAGTTAATCTAAGTTGTTTCCATTAGGTTTGCAGTAAGTACTTTGGTGTAAAATTGAAATGTATACTATTTGAATTGTCTAAGCATTGCATGCACTGAGATATCAACTTTTTTGTGTTGATGTGTACAGCCATGAAACAACTTTCAAACTACTCATAATCAGGTGGAAAGTTAACCTAAGGTGTTTCCATTAGGTTTGCAGTAAGTGCTTTGTGTAAAATTGAAATGTATACTATTTGTATTGTAAAAGCATTGCATGCACTGAGATAACAACTTTCTTGTGTTGATGTGTACAGCCATGAAACAACTTTCAAACTACTCATAATCATGTGGGAAGTTAACCTAAGGTGTTTCCATTCGGTTTGCAGTAAGTACTTTGGTGTAAAATTGAAATGTATACTACTTTTATGTCAAAGCATTCTATTGACTGTGAAATCAACTTCTTTGTCTTTATGTGCACAGGTATGAAACAACATTCAGACATCTCAGAATCATGTGGGAAGTTAACCTAAGGTGTTTCCATTAGGTTTGCAGTAAGTGCTTTGGAGTAAAATTGAAATGTATACTATTTGTATTGTTAAGCATTGCATGCACTGAGATAACAACTTTTTTCTGTTGATGTGTACAGCCATGAAACACCTTTCAACTACTCATAATCATGTGGAAAGTTAACCTAAGGTGTTTCCATTAGGTTTGCAGTAAGTGCTTCGGTGTAAAATTGAAATGTATACCATTTGTATTGTCTAAGCATTGCATGCACTGAGATAACAACTTTTTTGTGTTGATGTGTACAGGCATGAAACAACTTTCAAACAACTCATAATCATGTGGAAAGTTAACCTAACGTGTTTCCATTAGGTTTGAGGTAAGTGCTTTGGTGTAAAATTGAAATGTATACTATTTGTATTGTAAAAGCATTGCATGCACTGAGAAAACAACTTTTTTGTCTTGATGTGCACAGGTATGAAACAACTTTCAGACATCTCAGAATCATGTGGGAAGTTAATCTAAATTGTTTCAATTAGGTTTGCAGTAGCTGCTTTGGTGTAAAATTGAAATGTACACTATTTGTATGTCTAAGCATTGCATGCACTGAGATAACAACTTTTTTGTGTTGATGTGTACAGCCATGTAACAACTTTCAAACTACTCATAATCAGGTGGAAAGTTAACTTAAGGTGTTTCCATTAGGTCTGCAGTAAGTGCTTTGGTGTAAAATTGAAATGTATACTATTTGTATTGTAAAAGCATTGCATGCACTGAGAAAACAACTTTTTTGTCTTGATGTGCACAGGTATGAAACAACTTCAGACATGTCAGAATCATGTGGGAAGTTAACCTAAGGTGTTTCAATTAGTTTGCAGTAAGCACTTTGGTGTAAAATTGAGATGTATACTACCTTAATGTCAGAGCATAGTAGCACTGAGAAAGTAACTTTTTTGTCTTGATGAACTGAGGCATGAAACAACTTTAAACCTAGTCATAATCATGTGGGAAGTTAAGCAAAGGTGTTTCCATTAGGTTTGCAGTCAGGACTTTTGAGTACAATTGAAATGTATACTACCTTTATGTCAAAGCATTCTATTCACTGTGAAATCAACTTTTTTGTCTTTATGTGCACAGGTATGAAACAACTTTCAGACATCTCAGAATTATGTGGGAAGTTAACCTAAAGTGTTTCCATTAGGTTTGCAGTGAGTGCTTTGGTGTAAAATTGAAATGTATACTATTTGTATTGTCTAAGCATTGCATGCACTGAGATAACAACTTTTTTGTGATGATGTGTACAGCCATGAAACAAGTTTCAAACTACTCATAATCATGTGGGAAGTTAACCTAAGGTGTTTCCATTAGGTTTGCAGTAAGTACTTCGGTGTAAAATTGAAATGTATACTTCTTTTATGTCAAAGCATTCTATTCACTGTGAAATCAACTTCTTTGTCTTTATGTGCACAGGTATGAAACAACATTCAGACATCTCAGAATCATGTGGGAAGTTAACCTAAGGTGTTTCCGTTAGGTTTGCAGTAAGTGCTTCAGAGTAAAATTGAAATGTATACTATTTGTATTGGCTAAGCATTGCATGCACTGAGATAACAACTTTTTTCTGTTGATGTGTACAGCCATGAAACACCTTTCAAACTACTCATAATCATGTGGAAAGTTAACCTAAGGTGTTTCCATTAGGTTTGCAGTAAGTGCTTCGGTGTAAAATTGAAATGTATACTATTTGTATTGTTTAAGCGTTGCATGCACTGAGATAACAACTTTTTTGTGTTGATGTGTACAGGCGTGAAACAACTTTCAAACAACTCATAATCATGTGGAAAGTTAACCTAACGTGTTTCCATTAGGTTTGAGGTAAGTGCTTTGGTGTAAAATTGAAATGTATACTATTTGTATTGTAAAAGCATTGCATGCACTGAGAAAACAACTTTTTTGTCTTGATGTGCACAGGTATGAAACAACTTTCAGACATCTCAGAATCATGTGGGAAGTTAACCTAAACTGTTTCCATTAGGTTTGCAGTAAGTGCTTTGGTGTAAAATTGAGATGTATACTACCTTAATGTCAGAGCATAGTAGCACTGAGAAAGTAACTTTTTTGTCTTGATGAACTGAGGCATGAAACAACTTTAAACCTAGTCATAATCATGTGGGAAGTTAACCAAAGGTGTTTCCATTAGGTTTGCAGTCAGGACTTTTGAGTACAATTGAAATGTATACTACCTTTATGTCAAAGCATTCTATTCACTGTGAAATCAACTTTTTTGTCTTTATGTGCACAGGTATGAAACAACCTACAGACATCTCAGAATCATGTGGGAAGTTAACCTGAAGTGTTTCCATTAGGTTTGCAGTAAGTGCTTTGGTGTAAAATTGAAATGTATACTATTTGTATTGTCTAAGCATTGCATGCACTGAGATAACAACTTTTTTGTGTTGATGTGTACAGCCATGAAACAACTTTCAAACTACTCATAATCATGTGGGAAGTTAACCTAATGTGTTTCCATTAGGTTTGCAGTAAGTGCTTTGGTGTAAAATTGAAATGTATACTACTTTTATGTCAAAGCATTCTATTCACTGTGAAATCAACTTTTTTGTCTTTATTTGCACAGGTATGAAACAACTTTCAGACATCTCAGAATCATGTGGGAAGTTAACCTAAGGTGTTTCCATTAGGTTTGCAGTAAGTACTTTGGTGTAAAATTGACATGTGTACTACTTTTATTTCAAAGCATTCTATTCACTGTGTAATCAACTTTTTTGTCTTTATTTGCACAGGTATGAAACAACTTTCAGACATCTCATAATCATGTGGGAAGTTAACCTAAGGTGTTTCCATTAGGTTTGCAGTGAGTGCTTTGGTGTAAAATTGAAATGTATACTATTTGTATTGTCTAAGCATTGCATGCACTGAGATAACAACTTTTTTGTGATGATGTGTACAGCCATGAAACAACTTTCAAACTACTCATAATCATGTGGGAAGTTAACCTAAGGTGTTTCCATTAGGTTTGCAGTAAGTGCTTCGGTGTAAAATTGAAATGTATACTATTTGTATTGTCTAAGCATTGCATGCACTGAGATAGCAACATTTTTGTGTTGATGTGTACAGGCATGAAACAACTTTCAAACAACTCATAATCATGTGGAAAGTTAACCTAACGTGTTTCCATTAGGTTTGAGGTAAGTGCTTTGGTTTAAAATTGAAATGTATACTATTTGTATTGTAAAAGCATTGCATGCACTGAGAAAACAACTTTTTTGTCTTGATGTGCACAGGTATGAAACAACTTTCAGACATCTCAGAATCATGTGGGAAGTTAATCTAAATTGTTTCAATTAGGTTTGCAGTAAGTGCTTTGGTGTAAAATTGAGATGTATACTACCTTAATGTAAGAGCATAGTAGCACTGAGAAACTAACTTTTTTGTCTTGATGAACTGAGGCATGAAACAACTTTAAACCTAGTCATAATCATGTGGGAAGTTAACCAACGGTGTTTCCATTAGGTTTGCAGTCAGGACTTTTGAGTACAATTGAAATGTATACTACCTTTATGTCAAAGCATTCTATTCACTGTGAAATCAACTTTTTTGTCTTTATGTGCACAGGTATGAAACAACCTTCAGACATCTCAGAATCATGTGGGAAGTTAATCTAAGTTGTTTCCATTAGGTTTGCAGTAAGTACTTTGGTGTAAAATTGAAATGTATACTATTTGAATTGTCTAAGCATTGCATGCACTGAGATATCAACTTTTTTGTGTTGATGTGTACAGCCATGAAACAACTTTCAAACTACTCATAATCAGGTGGAAAGTTAACCTAAGGTGTTTCCATTAGGTTTGCAGTAAGTGCTTTGGTGTAAAATTGAAATGTATACTATTTGTATTGTAAAAGCATTGCATGCACTGAGAAAACAACTTTTTTGTCTTGATGTGCACAGGTATGAAACAACTTTCAGACATGTCAGAATCATGTGGGAAGTTAACCTAAAGTGATTCCATTAGGTTTGCAGTAAGTGCTTTGGTGTAAAATTGAGATGTATACTACCTTAATGTCAGAGCATAGTAGCACTGAGAAAGTAACTTTTTTGTCTTGATGAACTGAGGCATGAAACAACTTTAAACCTAGTCATAATCATGTGGGAAGTTAAGCAAAGGTGTTTCCATTAGGTTTCCAGTCAGGACTTTTGAGTACAATTGAAATGTATACTACCTTTATGTCAAAGCATTCTATTCACTGTGAAATCAACTTTTTTGTCTTTATGTGCACAGGTATGAAACAACTTTCAGACATCTCAGAATCATGTGGGAAGTTAACCTAAAGTGTTTCCATTAGGTTTGCAGTAAGTGCTTTGGTGTAAAATTGAAATGTATACTATTTGTATTGTCTAAGTATTGCATGCACTGAGATAACAACTTTCTTGTGTTGATGTGTACAGCCATGAAACAACTTTCAAACTACTCATAATCATGTGGGAAGTTAACCTAAGGTGTTTCCATTCGGTTTGCAGTAAGTACTTTGGTGTAAAATTGAAATGTATACTACTTTTATGTCAAAGCATTCTATTGACTGTGAAATCAACTTCTTTGTCTTTATGTGCACAGGTATGAAACAACATTCAGACATGTCAGAATCATGTGGGAAGTTAACCTAAGGTGTTTCCATTAGGTTTGCAGTAAGTGCTTTGGAGTAAAATTGAAATGTATACTATTTGTATTGTCTAAGCATTGCATGCACTGAGATAACAACTTTTTTCTGTTGATGTGTACAGCCATGAAACACCTTTCAAACTACTCATAATCATGTGGAAAGTTAACCTAAGGTGTTTCCATTAGGTTTGCAGTAAGTGCTTCGGTGTAAAATTGAAATGTATACTATTTGTATTGTCTAAGCATTGCATGCACTGAGATAACAACTTTTTTGTGTTGATGTGTACAGGCATGAAACAACTTTCAAACAACTCATAATCATGTGGAAAGTTAACCTAACGTGTTTCCATTAGGTTTGAGGTAAGTGCTTTGGTGTAAAATTGAAATGTATACTATTTGTATTGTAAAAGCATTGCATGCACTGAGAAAACAACTTTTTTGTCTTGATGTGCACAGGTATGAAACAACTTTCAGACATCTCAGAATCATGTGGGAAGTTAATCTAAATTGTTTCAATTAGGTTTGCAGTAGCTGCTTTGGTGTAAAATTGAAATGTACACTATTTGTATTGTCTAAGCATTGCATGCACTGAGATAACATCTTTTTTGTGTTGATGTGTACAGCCATGTAACAACTTTCAAACTACTCATAATCAGGTGGAAAGTTAACCTAAGGTGTTTCCATTAGGTCTGCAGTAAGTGCTTTGGTGTAAAATTGAAATGTATACTATTTGTATTGTAAAAGCATTGCATGCACTGAGAAAACAACTTTTTTGTCTTGATGTGCACAGGTATGAAACAACTTTCAGACATGTCAGAATCATGTGGGAAGTTAACCTAAGGTGTTTCAATTAGTTTGCAGTAAGCACTTTGGTGTAAAATTGAGATGTATACTACCTTAATGTCAGAGCATAGTAGCACTGAGAAAGTAACTTTTTTGTCTTGATGAACTGAGGCATGAAACAACTTTAAACCTAGTCATAATCATGTGGGAAGTTAAGCAAAGGTGTTTCCATTAGGTTTGCAGTCAGGACTTTTGAGTACAATTGAAATGTATACTACCTTTATGTCAAAGCATTCTATTCACTGTGAAATCAACTTTTTTGTCTTTATGTGCACAGGTATGAAACAACTTTCAGACATCTCAGAATTATGTGGGAAGTTAACCTAAAGTGTTTCCATTAGGTTTGCAGTGAGTGCTTTGGTGTAAAATTGAAATGTATACTATTTGTATTGTCTAAGCATTGCATGCACTGAGATAACAACTTTTTTGTGATGATGTGTACAGCCATGAAACAAGTTTCAAACTACTCATAATCATGTGGGAATGTTAACCTAAGGTGTTTCCATTAGGTTTGCAGTAAGTACTTCGGTGCAAAATTGAAATGTATACTTCTTTTATGTCAAAGCATTCTATTCACTGTGAAATCAACTTCTTTGTCTTTATGTGCACAGGTATGAAACAACATTCAGACATCTCAGAATCATGTGGGAAGTTAACCTAAGGTGTTTCCGTTAGGTTTGCAGTAAGTGCTTCAGAGTAAAATTGAAATGTATACTATTTGTATTGGCTAAGCATTGCATGCACTGAGATAACAACTTTTTTCTGTTGATGTGTACAGCCATGAAACACCTTTCAAACTACTCATAATCATGTGGAAAGTTAACCTAAGGTGTTTCCATTAGGTTTGCAGTAAGTGCTTCGGTGTAAAATTGAAATGTATACTATTTGTATTGTTTAAGCGTTGCATGCACTGAGATAACAACTTTTTTGTGTTGATGTGTACAGGCGTGAAACAACTTTCAAACAACTCATAATCATGTGGAAAGTTAACCTAACGTGTTTCCATTAGGTTTGAGGTAAGTGCTTTGGTGTAAAATTGAAATGTATACTATTTGTATTGTAAAAGCATTGCATGCACTGAGAAAACAACTTTTTTGTCTTGATGTGCACAGGTATGAAACAACTTTCAGACATCTCAGAATCATGTGGGAAGTTAACCTAAACTGTTTCCATTAGGTTTGCAGTAAGTGCTTTGGTGTAAAATTGAGATGTATACGACCTTAATGTCAGAGCATAGTAGCACTGAGAAAGTAACTTTTTTGTCTTGATGAACTGAGGCATGAAACAACTTTAAACCTAGTCATAATCATGTGGGAAGTTAACCAAAGGTGTTTCCATTAGGTTTGCAGTCAGGACTTTTGAGTACAATTGAAATGTATACTACCTTTATGTCAAAGCATTCTATTCACTGTGAAATCAACTTTTTTGTCTTTATGTGCACAGGTATGAAACAACCTACAGACATCTCAGAATCATGTGGGAAGTTAACCTGAAGTGTTTCCATTAGGTTTGCAGTAAGTGCTTTGGTGTAAAATTGAAATGTATACTATTTGTATTGTCTAAGCATTGCATGCACTGAGATAACAACTTTTTTGTGTTGATGTGTACAGCCATGAAACAACTTTCAAACTACTCATAATCATGTGGGAAGTTAACCTAATGTGTTTCCATTAGGTTTGCAGTAAGTGCTTTGGTGTAAAATTGAAATGTATACTACTTTTATGTCAAAGCATTCTATTCACTGTGAAATCAACTTTTTTGTCTTTATTTGCACAGGTATGAAACAACTTTCAGACATCTCAGAATCATGTGGGAAGTTAACCTAAGGTGTTTCCATTAGGTTTGCAGTAAGTGCTTTGGTGTAAAATTGAAATGTATACTATTTGTATTGTCTAAGCATTGCATGCACTGAGATAACAACTTTTTCTGTTGATGTGTACAGCCATGAAACACCTTTCAAACTATTCATAATCATGTGGAAAGTTAACCTAAGGTGTTTCCATTAAGTTTGCAGTAAGTGCTTTGGTGTAAAATTGAAATGTATACTATTTGTATTGTCTAAGCATTGCATGCACTGAGATAACAACATTTTTGTGTTGATGTGTACAGGGATGAAACAACTTTCAAACAACTCATAATCATGTGGAAAGTTAACCTAACGTGTTTCCATTAGGTTTGAGGTAAGTGCTTTGGTTTAAAATTGAAATGTATACTATTTGTATTGTAAAAGCATTGC
This sequence comes from Mobula birostris, assembly GCF_030028105.1. Taxonomy (NCBI): domain Eukaryota; kingdom Metazoa; phylum Chordata; class Chondrichthyes; order Myliobatiformes; family Myliobatidae; genus Mobula; species Mobula birostris. The sequence continues at coordinate 22,737 of NW_027274586.1, forward strand.
ATGCACTGAGAAAACAACTTTTTTGTCTTGATGTGCACAGGTATGAAACAACTTTCAGACATCTCAGAATCATGTGGGAAGTTAATCTAAATTGTTTCAATTAGGTTTGCAGTAAGTGCTTTGGTGTAAAATTGAGATGTATACTACCTTAATGTAAGAGCATAGTAGCACTGAGAAACTAACTTTTTTGTCTTGATGAACTGAGGCATGAAACAACTTTAAACCTAGTCATAATCATGTGGGAAGTTAACCAACGGTGTTTCCATTAGGTTTGCAGTCAGGACTTTTGAGTACAATTGAAATGTATACTACCTTTATGTCAAAGCATTCTATTCACTGTGAAATCAACTTTTTTGTCTTTATGTGCACAGGTATGAAACAACCTTCAGACATCTCAGAATCATGTGGGAAGTTAACCTAAAGTGTTTCCAGTAGGTTTGCAGTAAGTGCTTTGGTGTAAAATTGAAATGTATACTATTTGTATTGTCTAAGCATTGCATGCACTGAGATAACAACTTTTTTGTGTTGATGTGTACAGCCATGAAACAACTTTCAAACTACTCATAATCATGTGGGAAGTTAACCTAAGGTGTTCCCATTCGGTTTGCAGTAAGTACTTTGGTGTAAAATTGAAATGTATACTACTTTTATGTCAAAGCATTCTATTCACTGTGAAATCAACTTTTTTGTCTCTATGTGCACAGGTATGAAACAACTTTCAGACATCTCAGAATCATGTGGGAAGTTAATCTAAGTTGTTTCCATTAGGTTTGCAGTAAGTACTTTGGTGTAAAATTGAAATGTATACTATTTGAATTGTCTAAGCATTGCATGCACTGAGATATCAACTTTTTTGTGTTGATGTGTACAGCCATGAAACAACTTTCAAACTACTCATAATCATGTGGGAAGTTAACCTAAGGTGTTTCAATTAGTTTGCAGTAAGCACTTTTGTGTAAAATTGAGATGTATACTACCTTAATGTCAGAGCATAGTAGTACTGAGAAAGTAACTTTTTTGTCTTGATGAACTGAGGCATGAAACAACTTTAAACCTAGTCATAATCATGTGGGAAGCTAACCAAAGGTGTTTCCATTAGGTTTGCAGTCAGGAGTTTTGAGTACAATTGAAATGTATACTACCTTTATGTCAAAGCATTCTATTCACTGTGAAATCAACTTTTTTGTCTTTATGTGCAGAGGTATGAAACAACTTTCAGACATCTCAGAATTATGTGGGAAGTTAACCTAAAGTGTTTCCATTAGGTTTGCAGTGAGTGCTTTGGTGTAAAATTGAAATGTATACTATTTGTATTGTCTAAGCATTGCATGCACTGAGATAACAACTTTTTTGTGATGATGTGTACAGCCATGAAACAACTTTCAAACTACTCATAATCATGTGGGAAGTTAACCTAAGGTGTTTCCATTAGGTTTGCAGTAAGTACTTCGGTGTAAAATTGAAATGTATACTACTTTTATGTCAAAGCATTCTATTCACTGTGAAATCAACTTCTTTGTCTTTCTGTGCACAGGTATGAAACAACATTCAGACATCTCAGAATCATGTGGGAAGTTAACCTAAGGTGTTTCCGTTAGGTTTGCAGTAAGTGCTTCAGAGTAAAATTGAAATGTACACTATTTGTATTGGCTAAGCATTGCATGCACTGAGATAACAACTTTTTTCTGTTGATGTGTACAGCCATGAAACACCTTTCAAACTACTCATAATCATGTGGAAAGTTAACCTAAGGTGTTTCCATTAGGTTTGCAGTAAGTGCTTCGGTGTAAAATTGAAATGTATACTATTTGTATTGTCTAAGCATTGCATGCACTGAGATAACAACTTTTTTGTGTTGATGTGTACAGGCGTGAAACAACTTTCAAACAACTCATAATCATGTGGAAAGTTAACCTAACGTGTTTCCATTAGGTTTGAGGTAAGTGCTTTGGTGTAAAATTGAAATGTATACTATTTGTATTGTAAAAGCATTGCATGCACTGAGAAAACAACTTTTTTGTCTTGATGTGCACAGGTATGAAACAACTTTCAGACATCTCAGAATCATGTGGGAAGTTAATCTAAATTGTTTCAATTAGGTTTGCAGTAAGTGCTTTGGTGTAAAATTGAAATGTATACTATTTGTATTGTGTAAGCATTGCATGCACTGAGATAACAACTTTTTTGTGTTGATGTGTACAGGCATGAAACAACTTTCAAACAACTCATAATCATGTGGAAAGTTAACCTAACGTGTTTCCATTAGGTTTGAGGTAAGTGCTTTGGTGTAAAATTGAAATGTATACTATTTGTATTGTAAAAGCATTGCATGAACTGAGAAAACAACTTTTTTGTCTTGATGTGCACAGGTATGAAACAACTTTCAGACATGTCAGAATCATGTGGGAAGTTAACCTAAAGTGTTTCCATTAGGTTTGCAGTAAGTGCTTTGGTGTAAAATTGAGATGTATACTACCTTAATGTCAGAGCATAGTAGCACTGAGAAAGTAACTTTCTTGTCTTGATGAACTGAGGCATGAAACAACTTTAAACCTAGTCATAATCATGTGGGAAGTTAAGTAAAGGTGTTTCCATTAGGTTTCCAGTCAGGACTTTTGAGTACAATTGAAATGTATACTACCTTTATGTCAAAGCATTCTATTCACTGTGAAATCAACTTTTTTGTCTTTATGTGCACAGGTATGAAACAACTTTCAGACATCTCAGAATCATGTGGGAAGTTAACCTAAAGTGTTTCCATTAGGTTTGCAGTAAGTGCTTTGGTGTAAAATTGAAATGTATACTATTTGTATTGTCTAAGCATTGCATGCACTGAGATAACAACTTTCTTGTGTTGATGTGTACAGCCATGAAACAACTTTCAAACTACTCATAATCATGTGGGAAGTTAACCTAAGGTGTTTCCATTCGGTTTGCAGTAAGTACTTTGGTGTAAAATTGAAATGTATACTACTTTTATTTCAAAGCATTCTATTCACTGTGAAATCAACTTCTTTGTCTTTATGTGCACAGGTATGAAACAACATTCAGACATCTCAGAATCATGTGGGAAGTTAACCTAAGGTGTTTCCATTAGGCTTGCAGTAAGTGCTTTGGAGTAAAATTGAAATGTATACTATTTGTATTGTCTAAGCATTGCATGCACTGAGATAACAACTTTTTTTCTGTTGATGTGTACAGCCATGACACACCTTTCAAACTACTCATAATCATGTGGAAAGTTAACCTAAGGTGTTTGCATTAGGTTTGCAGTAAGTGCTTTGGTGTAAAATTGAAATGTATACTATTTGTATCGTAAAAGCATTGCATGCACTGAGAAAACAAATTTTTTGTCTTGATGTGCACAGGTATGAAACAACTTTCAGACATCTCAGAATCATGTGGGAAGTTAATCTAAGTTGTTTCCATTAGGTTTGCAGTAAGTGCTTTGGCGTAAAATTGAAATGTATACTATTTGTATTGTCTAAGCATTGCATGCACTGAGATAACAACTTTTTTGTGTTGATGTGTACAGCCATGAAACAACTTTCAAACTACTCATAATCATGTGGGAAGTTAACCTAAGGTGTTTCAATTAGTTTGCAGTAAGCACTTTGGTGTAAAATTGAGATGTATACTACCTTAATGTCAGAGCATAGTAGTACTGAGAAAGTAACTTATTTGTCTTGATGAACTGAGGCATGAAACAACTTTAAACCTAGTCATAATCATGTGGGAAGTTAACCAAAGGTTTTTCCATTAGGTTTGCAGTCAGGACTTTTGAGTACAATTGAAATGTATACTACCTTTATGTCAAAGCATTCTATTCACTGTGAAATCAACTTTTTTGTCTTTATGTGCACAGGTATGAAACAACATTCAGACATCTCAGAATCATGTGGGAAGTTAACCTAAAGTGTTTCCATTAGGTTTGCAGTAAGTGCTTTGGTGTAAAATTGAAATGTATACTATTTGTATTGTCTAAGCATTGCATGCACTGAGATAACAACTTTTTTGTGTTGATGTGTACAGCCATGAAACAACTTTCAAACTACTCATAATCATGTGGGAAGTTAACCTAAGGTGTTTCCATTCGGTTTGCAGTGAGTACTTTGGTGTAAAATTGAAATGTATCCTACTTTTATGTCAAAGCATTCTATTCACTGTGAAATCAACTTTTTTGTCTCTATGTGCACAGGTATGAAACAACTTTCAGACATCTCAGAATCATGTGGGAAGTTAATCTAAGTTGTTTCCATTAGGTTTGCAGTAAGTACTTTGGTGTAAAATTGAAATGTATACTATCTGAATTGTCTAAGCATTGCATGCACTGAGATATCAACTTTTTTGTGTTGATGTGTACAGCCATGAAACAACTTTCAAACTACTCATAATCATGTGGGAAGTTAACCTAAGGTGTTTCAATTAGTTTGCAGTAAGCACTTTGGTGTAAAATTGAGATGTATACTACCTTAATGTCAGAGCATAGTAGTACTGAGAAAGTAACTTTTTTGTCTTGATGAACTGAGGCATGAAACAACTTTAAACCTAGTCATAATCATGTGGGAAGCTAACCAAAGGTGTTTCCATTAGGTTTGCAGTCAGGAGTTTTGAGTACAATTGAAATGTATACTACCTTTATGTCAAAGCATTCTATTCACTGTGAAATCAACTTTTTTGTCTTTATGTGCACAGGTATGAAACAACTTTCAGACATCTCAGAATTATGTGGGAAGTTAACCTAAAGTGTTTCCATTAGGTTTGCAGTGAGTGCTTTGGTGTAAAATTGAAATGTATACTATTTGTATTGTCTAAGCATTGCATGCACTGAGATAACAACTTTTTTGTGATGATGTGTACAGCCATGAAACAACTTTCAAACTACTCATAATCATGTGGGAAGTTAACCTAAGGTGTTTCCATTAGGTTTGCAGTAAGTACTTCGGTGTAAAATTGAAATGTATACTACTTTTATGTCAAAGCATTCTATTCACTGTGAAATCAACTTCTTTGTCTTTCTGTGCACAGGTATGAAACAACATTCAGACATCTCAGAATCATGTGGGAAGTTAACCTAAGGTGTTTCCGTTAGGTTTGCAGTAAGTGCTTCAGAGTAAAATTGAAATGTACACTATTTGTATTGGCTAAGCATTGCATGCACTGAGATAACAACTTTTTTCTGTTGATGTGTACAGCCATGAAACACCTTTCAAACTACTCATAATCATGTGGAAAGTTAACCTAAGGTGTTTCCATTAGGTTTGCAGTAAGTGCTTCGGTGTAAAATTGAAATGTATACTATTTGTATTGTCTAAGCATTGCATGCACTGAGATAACAACTTTTTTGTGTTGATGTGTACAGGCGTGAAACAACTTTCAAACAACTCATAATCATGTGGAAAGTTAACCTAACGTGTTTCCATTAGGTTTGAGGTAAGTGCTTTGGTGTAAAATTGAAATGTATACTATTTGTATTGTAAAAGCATTGCATGCACTGAGAAAACAACTTTTTTGTCTTGATGTGCACAGGTATGAAACAACTTTCAGACATCTCAGAATCATGTGGGAAGTTAATCTAAATTGTTTCAATTAGGTTTGCAGTAAGTGCTTTGGTGTAAAATTGAAATGTATACTATTTGTATTGTGTAAGCATTGCATGCACTGAGATAACAACTTTTTTGTGTTGATGTGTACAGGCATGAAACAACTTTCAGACATGTCAGAATCATGTGGGAAGTTAACCTAAAGTGTTTCCATTAGGTTTGCAGTAAGTGCTTTGGTGTAAAATTGAGATGTATACTACCTTAATGTCAGAGCATAGTAGCACTGAGAAAGTAACTTTTTTGTCTTGATGAACTGAGGCATGAAACAACTTTAAACCTAGTCATAATCATGTGGGAAGTTAAGTAAAGGTGTTTCCATTAGGTTTCCAGTCAGGACTTTTGAGTACAATTGAAATGTATACTACCTTTATGTCAAAGCATTCTATTCACTGTGAAATCAACTTTTTTGTCTTTATGTGCACAGGTATGAAACAACTTTCAGACATCTCAGAATCATGTGGGAAGTTAACCTAAAGTGTTTCCATTAGGTTTGCAGTAAGTGCTTTGGTGTAAAATTGAAATGTATACTATTTGTATTGTCTAAGCATTGCATGCACTGAGATAACAACTTTCTTGTGTTGATGTGTACAGTCATGAAACAACTTTCAAACTACTCATAATCATGTGGGAAGTTAACCTAAGGTGTTTCCATTCGGTTTGCAGTAAGTACTTTGGTGTAAAATTGAAATGTATACTACTTTTATTTCAAAGCATTCTATTCACTGTGAAATCAACTTCTTTGTCTTTATGTGCACAGGTATGAAACAACATTCAGACATCTCAGAATCATGTGGGAAGTTAACCTAAGGTGTTTCCATTAGGCTTGCAGTAAGTGCTTTGGAGTAAAATTGAAATGTATACTATTTGTATTGTCTAAGCATTGCATGCACTGAGATAACAACTTTTTTCTGTTGATGTGTACAGCCATGACACACCTTTCAAACTACTCATAATCATGTGGAAAGTTAACCTAAGGTGTTTGCATTAGGTTTGCAGTAAGTGCTTTGGTGTAAAATTGAAATGTATACTATTTGTATCGTAAAAGCATTGCATGCACTGAGAAAACAAATTTTTTGTCTTGATGCGCACAGGTATGAAACAACTTTCAGACATCTCAGAATCATGTGGGAAGTTAATCTAAGTTGTTTCCATTAGGTTTGCAGTAAGTGCTTTGGCGTAAAATTGAAATGTATACTATTTGTATTGTCTAAGCATTGCATGCACTGAGATAACAACTTTTTTGTGTTGATGTGTACAGCCATGAAACAACTTTCAAACTACTCATAATCATGTGGGAAGTTAACCTAAGGTGTTTCAATTAGTTTGCAGTAAGCACTTTGGTGTAAAATTGAGATGTATACTACCTTAATGTCAGAGCATAGTAGTACTGAGAAAGTAACTTATTTGTCTTGATGAACTGAGGCATGAAACAACTTTAAACCTAGTCATAATCATGTGGGAAGTTAACCAAAGGTTTTTCCATTAGGTTTGCAGTCAGGACTTTTGAGTACAATTGAAATGTATACTACCTTTATGTCAAAGCATTCTATTCACTGTGAAATCAACTTTTTTGTCTTTATGTGCACAGGTATGAAACAACATTCAGACATCTCAGAATCATGTGGGAAGTTAACCTAAAGTGTTTCCATTAGGTTTGCAGTAAGTGCTTTGGTGTAAAATTGAAATGTATACTATTTGTATTGTCTAAGCATTGCATGCACTGAGATAACAACTTTTTTGTGTTGATGTGTACAGCCATGAAACAACTTTCAAACTACTCATAATCATGTGGGAAGTTAACCTAAGGTGTTTCCATTCGGTTTGCAGTAAGTACTTTGGTGTAAAATTGAAATGTATCCTACTTTTATGTCAAAGCATTCTATTCACTGTGAAATCAACTTTTTTGTCTCTATGTGCACAGGTATGAAACAACTTTCAGACATCTCAGAATCATGTGGGAAGTTAATCTAAGTTGTTTCCATTAGGTTTGCAGTAAGTACTTTGGTGTAAAATTGAAATGTATACTATCTGAATTGTCTAAGCATTGCATGCACTGAGATATCAACTTTTTTGTGTTGATGTGTACAGCCATGAAACAACTTTCAAACTACTCATAATCATGTGGGAAGTTAACCTAAGGTGTTTCAATTAGTTTGCAGTAAGCACTTTGGTGTAAAATTGAGATGTATACTACCTTAATGTCAGAGCATAGTAGTACTGAGAAAGTAACTTTTTTGTCTTGATGAACTGAGGCATGAAACAACTTTAAACCTAGTCATAATCATGTGGGAAGCTAACCAAAGGTGTTTCCATTAGGTTTGCAGTCAGGAGTTTTGAGTACAATTGAAATGTATACTACCTTTATGTCAAAGCATTCTATTCACTGTGAAATCAACTTTTTTGTCTTTATGTGCACAGGTATGAAACAACTTTCAGACATCTCAGAATTATGTGGGAAGTTAACCTAAAGTGTTTCCATTAGGTTTGCAGTGAGTGCTTTGGTGTAAAATTGAAATGTATACTATTTGTATTGTCTAAGCATTGCATGCACTGAGATAACAACTTTTTTGTGATGATGTGTACAGCCATGAAACAACTTTCAAACTACTCATAATCATGTGGGAAGTTAACCTAAGGTGTTTCCATTAGGTTTGCAGTAAGTACTTCGGTGTAAAATTGAAATGTATACTACTTTTATGTCAAAGCATTCTATTCACTGTGAAATCAACTTCTTTGTCTTTCTGTGCACAGGTATGAAACAACATTCAGACATCTCAGAATCATGTGGGAAGTTAACCTAAGGTGTTTCCGTTAGGTTTGCAGTAAGTGCTTCAGAGTAAAATTGAAATGTACACTATTTGTATTGGCTAAGCATTGCATGCACTGAGATAACAACTTTTTTCTGTTGATGTGTACAGCCATGAAACACCTTTCAAACTACTCATAATCATGTGGAAAGTTAACCTAAGGTGTTTCCATTAGGTTTGCAGTAAGTGCTTCGGTGTAAAATTGAAATGTATACTATTTGTATTGTCTAAGCATTGCATGCACTGAGATAACAACTTTTTTGTGTTGATGTGTACAGGCGTGAAACAACTTTCAAACAACTCATAATCATGTGGAAAGTTAACCTAACGTGTTTCCATTAGGTTTGAGGTAAGTGCTTTGGTGTAAAATTGAAATGTATACTATTTGTATTGTAAAAGCATTGCATGCACTGAGAAAACAACTTTTTTGTCTTGATGTGCACAGGTATGAAACAACTTTCAGACATCTCAGAATCATGTGGGAAGTTAATCTAAATTGTTTCAATTAGGTTTGCAGTAAGTGCTTTGGTGTAAAATTGAAATGTATACTATTTGTATTGTGTAAGCATTGCATGCACTGAGATAACAACTTTTTTGTGTTGATGTGTACAGGCATGAAACAACTTTCAGACATGTCAGAATCATGTGGGAAGTTAACCTAAAGTGTTTCCATTAGGTTTGCAGTAAGTGCTTTGGTGTAAAATTGAGATGTATACTACCTTAATGTCAGAGCATAGTAGCACTGAGAAAGTAACTTTTTTGTCTTGATGAACTGAGGCATGAAACAACTTTAAACCTAGTCATAATCATGTGGGAAGTTAAGTAAAGGTGTTTCCATTAGGTTTCCAGTCAGGACTTTTGAGTACAATTGAAATGTATACTACCTTTATGTCAAAGCATTCTATTCACTGTGAAATCAACTTTTTTGTCTTTATGTGCACAGGTATGAAACAACTTTCAGACATCTCAGAATCATGTGGGAAGTTAACCTAAAGTGTTTCCATTAGGTTTGCAGTAAGTGCTTTGGTGTAAAATTGAAATGTATACTATTTGTATTGTCTAAGCATTGCATGCACTGAGATAACAACTTTCTTGTGTTGAAGTGTACAGCCATGAAACAACTTTCAAACTACTCATAATCATGTGGGAAGTTAACCTAAGGTGTTTCCATTCGGTTTGCAGTAAGTACTTTGGTGTAAAATTGAAATGTATACTACTTTTATTTCAAAGCATTCTATTCACTGTGAAATCAACTTCTTTGTCTTTATGTGCACAGGTATGAAACAACATTCAGACATCTCAGAATCATGTGGGAAGTTAACCTAAGGTGTTTCCATTAGGCTTGCAGTAAGTGCTTTGGAGTAAAATTGAAATGTATACTATTTGTATTGTCTAAGCATTGCATGCACTGAGATAACAACTTTTTTCTGTTGATGTGTACAGCCATGAAACACCTTTCAAACTACTCATAATCATGTGGAAAGTTAACCTAAGGTGTTTGCATTAGGTTTGCAGTAAGTGCTTTGGTGTAAATTTGAAATGTATACTATTTGTATCGTAAAAGCATTGCATGCACTGAGAAAACAAATTTTTTGTCTTGATGCGCACAGGTATGAAACAACTTACAGACATCTCAGAATCATGTGGGAAGTTAATCTAAATTGTTTCAATTAGGTTTGCAGTAAGTGCTTTGGTGTAAAATTGAGATGTATACTACCTTAATGTAAGAGCATAGTAGCACTGAGAAAGTAACTTTTTTGTCTTGATGAACTGAGGCATGAAACAACTTTAAACCTAGTCATAATCATGTGGGAAGTTAACCAACGGTGTTTCCATTAGGTTTGCAGTCAGGACTTTTGAGTACAATTGAAATCTATACTACCTTTATGTCAAAGCATTCTATTCACTGTGAAATCAACTTTTTTGTCTTTATGTGCACAGGTATGAAACAACATTCAGACATCTCAGAATCATGTGGGAAGTTAACCTAAAGTGTTTCCATTAGGTTTGCAGTAAGTGCTTTGGTGTAAAATTGAAATGTATACTATTTGTATTGTCTAAGCATTGCATGCACTGAGATAACAACTTTTTTGTGTTGATGTGTACAGCCATGAAACAACTTTCAAACTACTCATAATCATGTGGGAAGTTAACCTAAGGTGTTTCAATTAGTTTGCAGTAAGCACTTTGGTGTAAAATTGAGATGTATACTACCTTAATGTCAGAGCATAGTAGTACTGAGAAAGTAACTTTTTTGTCTTGATGAACTGAGGCATGAAACAACTTTAAACCTAGTCATAATCATGTGGGAAGCTAACCAAAGGTGTTTCCATTAGGTTTGCAGTCAGGAGTTTTGAGTACAATTGAAATGTATACTACCTTTATGTCAAAGCATTCTATTCACTGTGAAATCAACTTTTTTGTCTTTATGTGCACAGGTATGAAACAACTTTCAGACATCTCAGAATTATGTGGGAAGTTAACCTAAAGTGTTTCCATTAGGTTTGCAGTGAGTGCTTTGGTGTAAAATTGAAATGTATACTATTTGTATTGTCTAAGCATTGCATGCACTGAGATAACAACTTTTTTGTGATGATGTGTACAGCCATGAAACAACTTTCAAACTACTCATAATCATGTGGGAAGTTAACCTAAGGTGTTTCCATTAGGTTTGCAGTAAGTACTTCGGTGTAAAATTGAAATGTATACTACTTTTATGTCAAAGCATTCTATTCACTGTGAAATCAACTTCTTTGTCTTTCTGTGCACAGGTATGAAACAACATTCAGACATCTCAGAATCATGTGGGAAGTTAACCTAAGGTGTTTCCGTTAGGTTTGCAGTAAGTGCTTCAGAGTAAAATTGAAATGTACACTATTTGTATTGGCTAAGCATTGCATGCACTGAGATAACAACTTTTTTCTGTTGATGTGTACAGCCATGAAACACCTTTCAAACTACTCATAATCATGTGGAAAGTTAACCTAAGGTGTTTCCATTAGGTTTGCAGTAAGTGCTTCGGTGTAAAATTGAAATGTATACTATTTGTATTGTCTAAGCATTGCATGCACTGAGATAACAACTTTTTTGTGTTGATGTGTACAGGCGTGAAACAACTTTCAAACAACTCATAATCATGTGGAAAGTTAACCTAACGTGTTTCCATTAGGTTTGAGGTAAGTGCTTTGGTGTAAAATTGAAATGTATACTATTTGTATTGTAAAAGCATTGCATGCACTGAGAAAACAACTTTTTTGTCTTGATGTGCACAGGTATGAAACAACTTTCAGACATCTCAGAATCATGTGGGAAGTTAATCTAAATTGTTTCAATTAGGTTTGCAGTAAGTGCTTTGGTGTAAAATTGAAATGTATACTATTTGTATTGTGTAAGCATTGCATGCACTGAGATAACAACTTTTTTGTGTTGATGTGTACAGGCATGAAACAACTTTCAAACAACTCATAATCATGTGGAAAGTTAACCTAACGTGTTTCCATTAGGTTTGAGGTAAGTGCTTTGGTGTAAAATTGAAATGTATACTATTTGTATTGCAAAAGCATTGCATGAACTGAGAAAACAACTTTTTTGTCTTGATGTGCACAGGTATGAAACAACTTTCAGACATGTCAGAATCATGTGGGAAGTTAACCTAAAGTGTTTCCATTAGGTTTGCAGTAAGTGCTTTGGTGTAAAATTGAGATGTATACTACCTTAATGTCAGAGCATAGTAGCACTGAGAAAGTAACTTTTTTGTCTTGATGAACTGAGGCATGAAACAACTTTAAACCTAGTCATAATCATGTGGGAAGTTAAGTAAAGGTGTTTCCATTAGGTTTCCAGTCAGGACTTTTGAGTACAATTGAAATGTATACTACCTTTATGTCAAAGCATTCTATCACTGTGAAATCAACTTTTTTGTCTTTATGTGCACAGGTATGAAACAACTTTCAGACATCTCAGAATCATGTGGGAAGTTAACCTAAAGTGTTTCCATTAGGTTTGCAGTAAGTGCTTTGGTGTAAAATTGAAATGTATACTATTTGTATTGTCTAAGCATTGCATGCACTGAGATAACAACTTTCTTGTGTTGAAGTGTACAGCCATGAAACAACTTTCAAACTACTCATAATCATGTGGGAAGTTAACCTAAGGTGTTTCCATTCGGTTTGCAGTAAGTACTTTGGTGTAAAATTGAAATGTATACTACTTTTATTTCAAAGCATTCTATTCACTGTGAAATCAACTTCTTTGTCTTTATGTGCACAGGTATGAAACAACATTCAGACATCTCAGAATCATGTGGGAAGTTAACCTAAGGTGTTTCCATTAGGCTTGCAGTAAGTGCTTTGGAGTAAAATTGAAATGTATACTATTTGTATTGTCTAAGCATTGCATGCACTGAGATAACAACTTTTTTCTGTTGATGTGTACAGCCATGAAACACCTTTCAAACTACTCATAATCATGTGGAAAGTTAACCTAAGGTGTTTGCATTAGGTTTGCAGTAAGTGCTTTGGTGTAAATTTGAAATGTATACTATTTGTATCGTAAAAGCATTGCATGCACTGAGAAAACAAATTTTTTGTCTTGATGTGCACAGGTATGAAACAACTTTCAGACATCTCAGAATCATGTGGGAAGTTAATCTAAGTTGTTTCCATTAGGTTTGCAGTAAGTACTTTGGTGTAAAATTGAAATGTATACTATCTGAATTGTCTAAGCATTGCATGCACTGAGATATCAACGTTTTTGTGTTGATGTGTACAGCCATGAAACAACTTTCAAACTACTCATAATCATGTGGGAAGTTAACCTAAGGTGTTTCAATTAGTTTGCAGTAAGCACTTTGGTGTAAAATTGAGATGTATACTACCTTAATGTCAGAGCATAGTAGTACTGAGAAAGTAACTTTTTTGTCTTGATGAACTGAGGCATGAAACAACTTTAAACCTAGTCATAATCATGTGGGAAGCTAACCAAAGGTGTTTCCATTAGGTTTGCAGTCAGGAGTTTTGAGTACAATTGAAATGTATACTACCTTTATGTCAAAGCATTCTATTCACTGTGAAATCAACTTTTTTGTCTTTATGTGCACAGGTATGAAACAACTTTCAGACATCTCAGAATTATGTGGGAAGTTAACCTAAAGTGTTTCCATTAGGTTTGCAGTGAGTGCTTTGGTGTAAAATTGAAATGTATACTATTTGTATTGTCTAAGCATTGCATGCACTGAGATAACAACAACTTTTTTGTGATGATGTGTACAGCATGAAACAACTTTCAAACTACTCATAATCATGTGGGAAGTTAACCTAAGGTGTTTCCATTAGGTTTGCAGTAAGTGCTTCGTGTAAAATTGAAATGTATGCTATTTGTATTGTCTAAGCATTGCATGCACTGAGATAGCAACATTTTTGTGTTGATGTGTACAGGCATGAAACAACTTTCAAACAACTCATAATCATGTGGAAAGTTAACCTAACGTGTTTCCATTAGGTTTGAGGTAAGTGCTTTGGTTTAAAATTGAAATGTATACTATTTGTATTGTAAAAGCATTGCATGCACTGAGAAAACAACTTTTTTGTCTTGATGCGCACAGGTATGAAACAACTTACAGACATCTCAGAATCATGTGGGAAGTTAATCTAAATTGTTTCAATTAGGTTTGCAGTAAGTGCTTTGGTGTAAAATTGAGATGTATACTACCTTAATGTAAGAGCAGAGTAGCACTGAGAAAGTAACTTTTTTGTCTTGATGAACTGAGGCATGAAACAACTTTAAACCTAGTCATAATCATGTGGGAAGTTAACCAACGGTGTTTCCATTAGGTTTGCAGTCAGGACTTTTGAGTACAATTGAAATGTTTACTACCTTTATGTCAAAGCATTCTATTCACTGTGAAATCAACTTTTTTGTCTTTATGTGCACAGGTATGAAACAACCTTCAGACATCTCAGAATCATGTGGGAAGTTAATCTAAGTTGTTTCCATTAGGTTTGCAGTAAGTACTTTGGTGTAAAATTGAAATGTATACTGTTTGAATTGTCTAAGCATTGCATGCACTGAGATATCAACTTTTTTGTGTTGATGTGTACAGCCATGAAACAACTTTCAAACTTCTCATAATCATGTGGGAAGTTAACCTAAGGTGTTTCAATTAGTTTGCAGTAAGCACTTTGGTGTAAAATTGAGATGTATACTACCTTAATGTCAGAGCATAGTAGTACTGAGAAAGTAACTTTTTTGTCTTGATGAACTGAGGCATGAAACAACTTTAAACCTAGTCATAATCATGTGGAAGCTAACCAAAGGTGTTTCCATTAGGTTTGCAGTCAGGAGTTTGAGTACAATTGAAATCTATACTACCTTTATGTCAAAGCATTCTATTCACTGTGAAATCAACTTTTTTGTCTTTATGTGCACAGGTATGAAACAACTTTCAGACATCTCAGAATTATGTGGGAAGTTAACCTAAAGTGTTTCCATTAGGTTTGCAGTGAGTGCTTTGGTGTAAAATTGAAATGTATACTATTTGTATTGTCTAAGCATTGCATGCACTGAGATAACAACTTTTTAGTGATGATGTGTACAGCCATGAAACAACTTTCAAACTACTCATAATCATGTGGGAAGTTAACCTAAGGTGTTTCCATTAGGTTTGCAGTAAGTACTTCGGTGTAAAATTGAAATGTATACTACTTTTATGTCAAAGCATTCTATTCACTGTGAAATCAACTTCTTTGTCTTTCTGTGCACAGGTATGAAACAACATTCAGACATCTCAGAATCATGTGGGAAGTTAACCTAAGGTGTTTCCGTTAGGTTTGCAGTAAGTGCTTTAGAGTAAAATTGAAATGTATACTATTTGTATGGCTAAGCATTGCATGCACTGAGATAACAACTTTTTTCTGTTGATGTGTACAGCCATGAAACACCTTTCAAACTACTCATAATCATGTGGAAAGTTAACCTAAGGTGTTTCCATTAGGTTTGCAGTAAGTGCTTCGGTGTAAAATTGAAATGTATACTATTTGTATTGTCTAAGCATTGCATGCACTGAGATAGCAACATTTTTGTGTTGATGTGTACAGGCATGAAACAACTTTCAAACAACTCATAATCATGTGGAAAGTTAACCTAACGTGTTTCCATTAGGTTTGAGGTAAGTGCTTTGGTTTAAAATTGAAATGTATACTATTTGTATTGTAAAAGCATTGCATGCACTGAGAAAACAACTTTTTTGTCTTGATGTGCACAGGTATGAAACAACTTTCAGACATCTCAGAATCATGTGGGAAGTTAATCTAAATTGTTTCAATTAGGTTTGCAGTAAGTGCTTTGGTGTAAAATTGAGATGTATACTACCTTAATGTGAGAGCATAGTAGCACTGAGAAAGTAACTTCTTTGTCTTGATGAACTGAGGCATGAAACAACTTTAAACCTAGTCATAATCATGTGGGAAGTTAACCAACGGTGTTTCCATTAGGTTTGCAGTCAGGACTTTTGAGTACAATTGAAATGTATACTACCTTTATGTCAAAGCATTCTATTCACTGTGAAATCAACTTTTTTGTCTTTATGTGCACAGGTATGAAACAACCTTCAGACATCTCAGAATCATGTGGGAAGTTAACCTAAAGTGTTTCCATTAGGTTTGCAGTAAGTGCTTTGGTGTAAAATTGAAATGTATACTATTGTATTGTCTAAGCATTGCATGCACTGAGATAACAACTTTTTTGTGTTGATGTGTACAGCCCTGAAACAACTTTCAAACTCTCATAATCATGTGGGAAGTTAACCTAAGGTGTTTCCATTCGGTTTGCAGTAAGTACTTTGGTGTAAAATTGAAATGTATACTACTTTTATGTCAAAGCATTCTATTCACTGTGAAATCAACTTTTTTGTCTCTATGTGCACAGGTATGAAACAACTTTCAGACATCTCAGAATCATGTGGGAAGTTAATCTAAATTGTTTCAATTAGGTCTGCAGTAAGTGCTTTGGTGTAAAATTGAAATGTATACTATTTGTATTGTCTAAGCATTGCATGCACTGAGATAACAACTTTTTTGTGTTGATGTGTACAGGCATGAAACAACTTTCAAACAACTCATAATCATGTGGAAAGTTAACCTAACGTGTTTCCATTAGGTTTGAGGTAAGTGCTTTGGTGTGAAATTGAAATGTATACTATTTGTATTGTAAAAGCATTGCATGCACTGAGAAAACAACTTTTTTGTCTTGATGTGCACAGGTATGAAGCAACTTTCAGACATCTCAGAATCATGTGGGAAGTTAATCTAAATTGTTTCAATTAGGTTTGCAGTAAGTGCTTTGGTGTAAAATTGAAATGTATACTATTTGTATTGTCTAAGCATTGCATGCACTGAGATAACAACTTTTTTGTGTTGATGTGTACAGCCATGTAACAACTTTCAAACTACTCATAATCAGGTGGAAAGTTAACCTAAGGTGTTTCCATTAGGTTTGCAGTAAGTGCTTTGGTGTAAAATTGAAATGTATACTATTTGTATTGTAAAAGCATTGCATGCACTGAAAAAACAACTTTTTTGTCTTGATGTGCACAGGTATGAAACAACTTTCAGACATGTCAGAATCATGTGGGAAGTTAACCTAAAGTGTTTCCATTAGGTTTGCAGTAAGTGCTTTGGTGTAAAATTGAGATGTATACTACCTTAATGTCAGAGCATAGTAGCACTGAGAAAGTAACTTTTTTGTCTTGATGAACTGAGGCATGAAACAACTTTAAACCTTGTCATAATCATGTGGGAAGTTAAGCAAAGGTGTTTCCATTAGGTTTCCAGTCAGGACTTTTGAGTACAATTGAAATGTATACTACCTTTATGTCAAAGCATTCTATTCACTGTGAAATCAACCTTTTTTGTCTTTATGTGCACAGGTATGAAACAACTTTCAGACATCTCAGAATCATGTGGGAAGTTAACCTAAAGTGTTTCCATTAGGTTTGCAGTAAGTGCTTTGGTGTAAAATTGAAATGTATACTATTTGTATTGTCTAAGTATTGCATGCACTGAGATAACAACTTTCTTGTGTTGATGTGTACAGCCATGAAACAACTTTCAAACTACTCATAATCATGTGGGAAGTTAACCTAAGGTGTTTCCATTCGGTTTGCAGTAAGTACTTTGGTGTAAAATTGAAATGTATACTACTTTTATTTCAAAGCATTCTATTCACTGTGAAATCAACTTCTTTGTCTTTATGTGCACAGGTATGAAACAACATTCAGACATCTCAGAATCATGTGGGAAGTTAACCTAAGGTGTTTCCATTAGGTTTGCAGTAAGTGCTTTGGAGTAAAATTGAAATGTATACTATTTGTATTGTCTAAGCATTGCATGCACTGAGATAACAACTTTTTTCTGTTGATGTGTACAGCCATGAAACACCTTTCAAACTACTCATAATCATGTGGAAAGTTAACCTAAGGTGTTTCCATTAGGTTTGCAGTAAGTGCTTTGGTGTAAAATTGAAATGTATACTATTTGTATTGTAAAAGCATTGCATGCACTGAGAAAACAAATTTTTTGTCTTGATGTGCACAGGTATGAAACAACTTTCAGACATCTCAGAATCATGTGGGAAGTTAATCTAAGTTGTTTCCATTAGGTTTGCAGTAAGTGCTTTGGTGTAAAATTGAAATGTATACTATTTGTATTGTCTAAGCATTGCATGCACTGAGATAACAACTTTTTTGTGTTGATGTGTACAGGCATGAAACAACTTTCAAACTACTCATAATCATGTGGGAAGTTAACCTAAGGTGTTTCAATTAGTTTGCAGTAAGCACTTTGGTGTAAAATTGAGATGTATACTACCTTAATGTCAGAGCATAGTAGTACTGAGAAAGTAACTTTTTTGTCTTGATGAACTGAGGCATGAAACAACTTTAAACCTAGTCATAATCATGTGGGAAGTTAACCAACGGTGTTTCCATTAGGTTTGCAGTCAGGACTTTGAGTACAATTGAAATGTTTACTACCTTTATGTCAAAGCATTCTATTCACTGTGAAATCAACTTTTTTGTCTTTATGTGCACAGGTATGAAACAACCTTCAGACATCTCAGAATCATGTGGGAAGTTAATCTAAGTTGTTTCCATTAGGTTTGCAGTAAGTACTTTGGTGTAAAATTGAAATGTATACTGTTTGAATTGTCTAAGCATTGCATGCACTGAGATATCAACTTTTTTGTGTTGATGTGTACAGCCATGAAACAACTTTCAAACTTCTCATAATCATGTGGGAAGTTAACCTAAGGTGTTTCAATTAGTTTGCAGTAAGCACTTTGGTGTAAAATTGAGATGTATACTACCTTAATGTCAGAGCATAGTAGTACTGAGAAAGTAACTTTTTTGTCTTGATGAACTGAGGCATGAAACAACTTTAAACCTAGTCATAATCATGTGGGAAGCTAACCAAAGGTGTTTCCATTAGGTTTGCAGTCAGGAGTTTTGAGTACAATTGAAATCTATACTACCTTTATGTCAAAGCATTCTATTCACTGTGAAATCAACTTTTTTGTCTTTATGTGCACAGGTATGAAACAACTTTCAGACATCTCAGAATTATGTGGGAAGTTAACCTAAAGTGTTTCCATTAGGTTTGCAGTGAGTGCTTTGGTGTAAAATTGAAATGTATACTATTTGTATTGTCTAAGCATTGCATGCACTGAGATAACAACTTTTTTGTGATGATGTGTACAGCCATGAAACAACTTTCAAACTACTCATAATCATGTGGGAAGTTAACCTAAGGTGTTTCCATTAGGTTTGCAGTAAGTACTTCGGTGTAAAATTGAAATGTATACTACTTTTATGTCAAAGCATTCTATTCACTGTGAAATCAACTTCTTTGTCTTTCTGTGCACAGGTATGAAACAACATTCAGACATCTCAGAATCATGTGGGAAGTTAACCTAAGGTGTTTCCGTTAGGTTTGCAGTAAGTGCTTTAGAGTAAAATTGAAATGTATACTATTTGTATTGGCTAAGCATTGCATGCACTGAGATAACAACTTTTTTCTGTTGATGTGTACAGCCATGAAACACCTTTCAAACTACTCATAATCATGTGGAAAGTTAACCTAAGGTGTTTCCATTAGGTTTGCAGTAAGTGCTTCGGTGTAAAATTGAAATGTGTACTATTTGTATTGTCTAAGCATTGCATGCACTGAGATAGCAACATTTTTGTGTTGATGTGTACAGGCATGAAACAACTTTCAAACAACTCATAATCATGTGGAAAGTTAACCTAACGTGTTTCCATTAGGTTTGAGGTAAGTGCTTTGGTTTAAAATTGAAATGTATACTATTTGTATTGTAAAAGCATTGCATGCACTGAGAAAACAACTTTTTTGTCTTGATGTGCACAGGTATGAAACAACTTTCAGACATCTCAGAATCATGTGGGAAGTTAATCTAAATTGTTTCAATTAGGTTTGCAGTAAGTGCTTTGGTGTAAAATTGAGATGTATACTACCTTAATGTGAGAGCATAGTAGCACTGAGAAAGTAACTTCTTTGTCTTGATGAACTGAGGCATGAAACAACTTTAAACCTAGTCATAATCATGTGGGAAGTTAACCAACGGTGTTTCCATTAGGTTTGCAGTCAGGACTTTTGAGTACAATTGAAATGTATACTACCTTTATGTCAAAGCATTCTATTCACTGTGAAATCAACTTTTTTGTCTTTATGTGCACAGGTATGAAACAACCTTCAGACATCTCAGAATCATGTGGGAAGTTAACCTAAAGTGTTTCCATTAGGTTTGCAGTAAGTGCTTTGGTGTAAAATTGAAATGTATACTATTTGTATTGTCTAAGCATTGCATGCACTGAGATAACAACTTTTTTGTGTTGATGTGTACAGCCCTGAAACAACTTTCAAACTACTCATAATCATGTGGGAAGTTAACCTAAGGTGTTTCCATTCGGTTTGCAGTAAGTACTTTGGTGTAAAATTGAAATGTATACTACTTTTATGTCAAAGCATTCTATTCACTGTGAAATCAACTTTTTTGTCTCTATGTGCACAGGTATGAAACAACTTTCAGACATCTCAGAATCATGTGGGAAGTTAATCTAAATTGTTTCAATTAGGTCTGCAGTAAGTGCTTTGGTGTAAAATTGAAATGTATACTATTTGTATTGTCTAAGCATTGCATGCACTGAGATAACAACTTTTTTGTGTTGATGTGTACAGGCATGAAACAACTTTCAAACAACTCATAATCATGTGGAAAGTTAACCTAACGTGTTTCCATTAGGTTTGAGGTAAGTGCTTTGGTGTGAAATTGAAATGTATACTATTTGTATTGTAAAAGCATTGCATGCACTGAGAAAACAACTTTTTTGTCTTGATGTGCACAGGTATGAAGCAACTTTCAGACATCTCAGAATCATGTGGGAAGTTAATCTAAATTGTTTCAATTAGGTTTGCAGTAAGTGCTTTGGTGTAAAATTGAAATGTATACTATTTGTATTGTCTAAGCATTGCATGCACTGAGATAACAACTTTTTTGTGTTGATGTGTACAGCCATGTAACAACTTTCAAACTACTCATAATCAGGTGGAAAGTTAACCTAAGGTGTTTCCATTAGGTTTGCAGTAAGTGCTTTGGTGTAAAATTGAAATGTATACTATTTGTATTGTAAAAGCATTGCATGCACTGAGAAAACAACTTTTTTGTCTTGATGTGCACAGGTATGAAACAACTTTCAGACATGTCAGAATCATGTGGGAAGTTAACCTAAAGTGTTTCCATTAGGTTTGCAGTAAGTGCTTTGGTGTAAAATTGAGATGTATACTACCTTAATGTCAGAGCATAGTAGCACTGAGAAAGTAACTTTTTTGTCTTGATGAACTGAGGCATGAAACAACTTTAAACCTTGTCATAATCATGTGGGAAGTTAAGCAAAGGTGTTTCCATTAGGTTTCCAGTCAGGACTTTTGAGTACAATTGAAATGTATACTACCTTTATGTCAAAGCATTCTATTCACTGTGAAATCAACCTTTTTTGTCTTTATGTGCACAGGTATGAAACAACTTTCAGACATCTCAGAATCATGTGGGAAGTTAACCTAAAGTGTTTCCATTAGGTTTGCAGTAAGTGCTTTGGTGTAAAATTGAAATGTATACTATTTGTATTGTCTAAGTATTGCATGCACTGAGATAACAACTTTCTTGTGTTGATGTGTACAGCCATGAAACAACTTTCAAACTACTCATAATCATGTGGGAAGTTAACCTAAGGTGTTTCCATTCGGTTTGCAGTAAGTACTTTGGTGTAAAATTGAAATGTATACTACTTTTATTTCAAAGCATTCTATTCACTGTGAAATCAACTTCTTTGTCTTTATGTGCACAGGTATGAAACAACATTCAGACATCTCAGAATCATGTGGGAAGTTAACCTAAGGTGTTTCCATTAGGTTTGCAGTAAGTGCTTTGGAGTAAAATTGAAATGTATACTATTTGTATTGTCTAAGCATTGCATGCACTGAGATAACAACTTTTTTCTGTTGATGTGTACAGCCATGAAACACCTTTCAAACTACTCATAATCATGTGGAAAGTTAACCTAAGGTGTTTCCATTAGGTTTGCAGTAAGTGCTTTGGTGTAAAATTGAAATGTATACTATTTGTATTGTAAAAGCATTGCATGCACTGAGAAAACAAATTTTTTGTCTTGATGTGCACAGGTATGAAACAACTTTCAGACATCTCAGAATCATGTGGGAAGTTAATCTAAGTTGTTTCCATTAGGTTTGCAGTAAGTGCTTTGGTGTAAAATTGAAATGTATACTATTTGTATTGTCTAAGCATTGCATGCACTGAGATAACAACTTTTTTGTGTTGATGTGTACAGGCATGAAACAACTTTCAAACTACTCATAATCATGTGGGAAGTTAACCTAAGGTGTTTCAATTAGTTTGCAGTAAGCACTTTGGTGTAAAATTGAGATGTATACTACCTTAATGTCAGAGCATAGTAGTACTGAGAAAGTAACTTATTTGTCTTGATGAACTGAGGCATGAAACAACTTTAAACCTAGTCATAATCATGTGGGAAGTTAACCAAAGGTTTTTCCATTAGGTTTGCAGTCAGGACTTTTGAACACAATTGAAATGTATACTACCTTTATGTCAAAGCATTCTATTCACTGTGAAATCAACTTTTTTGTCTTTATGTGCACAGGTATGAAACAACCTTCAGACATCTCAGAATCATGTGGGAAGTTAACCTAAAGTGTTTCCATTAGGTTTGCAGTAAGTGCTTTGGTGTAAAATTGAAATGTATACTATTTGTATTGTCTAAGCATTGCATGCACTGAGATAACAACTTTTTTGTGTTGATGTGTACAGCCATGAAACAACTTTCAAACTACTCATAATCATGTGGGAAGTTAACCTAAGGTGTTTCCATTCGGTTTGCAGTAAGTACTTTGGTGTAAAATTGAAATGTATACTACTTTTATGTCAAAGCATTCTAGTCACTGTGAAATCAACTTTTTTGTCTCTATGTGCACAGGTATGAAACAACTTTCAGACATCTCAGAATCATGTGGGAAGTTAATGTAAGTTGTTTCTATTAGGTTTGCAGTAAGTACTTTGGTGTAAAATTGAAATGTATACTATTTGAATTGTCTAAGCATTGCATGCACTGAGATATCAACTTTTTTGTGTTGATGTGTACAGCCATGAAACAACTTTCAAACTACTCATAATCATGTGGGAAGTTAACCTAAGGTGTTTCAATTAGTTTGCAGTAAGCACTTTGGTGTAAAATTGAGATGTATACTACCTTAATGTCAGAGCATAGTAGTACTGAGAAAGTAACTTTTCTGTCTTGATGAACTGAGGCATGAAAGAACTTTAAACCTAGTCATAATCATGTGGGAAGCTAACCAAAGGTGTTTCCATTAGGTTTGCAGTCAGGAGTTTTGAGTACAATTGAAATGTATACTACCTTTATGTCAAAGCATTCTATTCACTGTGAAATCAACTTTTTTCTCTTTATGTGCACAGGTATGAAACAACTTTCAGACATCTCAGAATTATGTGGGAAGTTAACCTAAAGTGTTTCCATTAGGTTTGCAGTGAGTGCTTTGGTGTAAAATTGAAATGTATACTATTTGTATTGTCTAAGCATTGCATGCACTGAAATAACAACTTTTTTGTGATGATGTGTACAGCCATGAAACAACTTTCAAACTACTCATAATCATGTGGGAAGTTAACCTAAGGTGTTTCCATTAGGTTTGCAGTAAGTGCTTTGGTGTAAAATTGAGATGTATACTACCTTAATGTCAGAGCATAGTAGCACTGAGAAAGTAACTTTTTTGTCTTGATGAACTGAGGCATGAAACAACTTTAAACCTTGTCATAATCATGTGGGAAGTTAAGCAAAGGTGTTTCCATTAGGTTTCCAGTCAGGACTTTTGAGTACAATTGAAATGTATACTACCTTTATGTCAAAGCATTCTATTCACTGTGAAATCAACCTTTTTTGTCTTTATGTGCACAGGTATGAAACAACTTTCAGACATCTCAGAATCATGTGGGAAGTTAACCTAAAGTGTTTCCATTAGGTTTGCAGTAAGTGCTTTGGTGTAAAATTGAAATGTATACTATTTGTATTGTCTAAGTATTGCATGCACTGAGATAACAACTTTCTTGTGTTGATGTGTACAGCCATGAAACAACTTTCAAACTACTCATAATCATGTGGGAAGTTAACCTAAGGTGTTTCCATTCGGTTTGCAGTAAGTACTTTGGTGTAAAATTGAAATGTATACTACTTTTATTTCAAAGCATTCTATTCACTGTGAAATCAACTTCTTTGTCTTTATGTGCACAGGTATGAAACAACATTCAGACATCTCAGAATCATGTGGGAAGTTAACCTAAGGTGTTTCCATTAGGTTTGCAGTAAGTGCTTTGGAGTAAAATTGAAATGTATACTATTTGTATTGTCTAAGCATTGCATGCACTGAGATAACAACTTTTTTCTGTTGATGTGTACAGCCATGAAACACCTTTCAAACTACTCATAATCATGTGGAAAGTTAACCTAAGGTGTTTCCATTAGGTTTGCAGTAAGTGCTTTGGTGTAAAATTGAAATGTATACTATTTGTATTGTAAAAGCATTGCATGCACTGAGAAAACAAATTTTTTGTCTTGATGTGCACAGGTATGAAACAACTTTCAGACATCTCAGAATCATGTGGGAAGTTAATCTAAGTTGTTTCCATTAGGTTTGCAGTAAGTGCTTTGGTGTAAAATTGAAATGTATACTATTTGTATTGTCTAAGCATTGCATGCACTGAGATAACAACTTTTTTGTGTTGATGTGTACAGGCATGAAACAACTTTCAAACTACTCATAATCATGTGGGAAGTTAACCTAAGGTGTTTCAATTAGTTTGCAGTAAGCACTTTGGTGTAAAATTGAGATGTATACTACCTTAATGTCAGAGCATAGTAGTACTGAGAAAGTAACTTATTTGTCTTGATGAACTGAGGCATGAAACAACTTTAAACCTAGTCATAATCATGTGGGAAGTTAACCAAAGGTTTTTCCATTAGGTTTGCAGTCAGGACTTTTGAATACAATTGAAATGTATACTACCTTTATGTCAAAGCATTCTATTCACTGTGAAATCAACTTTTTTGTCTTTATGTGCACAGGTATGAAACAACCTTCAGACATCTCAGAATCATGTGGGAAGTTAACCTAAAGTGTTTCCATTAGGTTTGCAGTAAGTGCTTTGGTGTAAAATTGAAATGTATACTATTTGTATTGTCTAAGCATTGCATGCACTGAGATAACAACTTTTTTGTGTTGATGTGTACAGCCATGAAACAACTTTCAAACTACTCATAATCATGTGGGAAGTTAACCTAAGGTGTTTCCATTCGGTTTGCAGTAAGTACTTTGGTGTAAAATTGAAATGTATACTACTTTTATGTCAAAGCATTCTAGTCACTGTGAAATCAACTTTTTTGTCTCTATGTGCACAGGTATGAAACAACTTTCAGACATCTCAGAATCATGTGGGAAGTTAATGTAAGTTGTTTCTATTAGGTTTGCAGTAAGTACTTTGGTGTAAAATTGAAATGTATACTATTTGAATTGTCTAAGCATTGCATGCACTGAGATATCAACTTTTTTGTGTTGATGTGTACAGCCATGAAACAACTTTCAAACTACTCATAATCATGTGGGAAGTTAACCTAAGGTGTTTCAATTAGTTTGCAGTAAGCACTTTGGTGTAAAATTGAGATGTATACTACCTTAATGTCAGAGCATAGTAGTACTGAGAAAGTAACTTTTCTGTCTTGATGAACTGAGGCATGAAAGAACTTTAAACCTAGTCATAATCATGTGGGAAGCTAACCAAAGGTGTTTCCATTAGGTTTGCAGTCAGGAGTTTTGAGTACAATTGAAATGTATACTACCTTTATGTCAAAGCATTCTATTCACTGTGAAATCAACTTTTTTCTCTTTATGTGCACAGGTATGAAACAACTTTCAGACATCTCAGAATTATGTGGGAAGTTAACCTAAAGTGTTTCCATTAGGTTTGCAGTGAGTGCTTTGGTGTAAAATTGAAATGTATACTATTTGTATTGTCTAAGCATTGCATGCACTGAAATAACAACTTTTTTGTGATGATGTGTACAGCCATGAAACAACTTTCAAACTACTCATAATCATGTGGGAAGTTAACCTAAGGTGTTTCCATTAGGTTTGCAGTAAGTACTTCGGTGTAAAATTGAAATGTATACTATTTGTATTGTCTAAGCATTGCATGCACTGAGATAACAACTTCTTTGTGTTGATGTGTACAGGCATGAAACAACTTTCAAACAACTCATAATCATGTGGAAAGTTAACCTAACGTGTTTCCATTAGGTTTGAGGTAAGTGCTTTGGTGTAAAATTGAAATGTATACTATTTGTATTGTAAAAGCATTGTATGCACTGAGAAAACAACTTTTTTGTCTTGATGTGCACAGGTATGAAACAACTTTCAGACATCTCAGAATCATGTGGGAAGTTAATCTAAGTTGTTTCAATTAGGTTTGCAGTAAGTGCTTTGGTGTAAAATTGAAATGTATACTATTTGTATTGTCTAAGCATTGCATGCACTGAGATAACAACTTTTTTGTGTTGATGTGTACAGCCATGAAACAACTTTCAAACTACTCATAATCATGTGGGAAGTTAACCTAAGGTGTTTCAATTAGTTTGCAGTAAGAACTTTGGTGTAAAATTGAAATGTATACTACTTTTAAGTCAAAGCATTCTATTCACTGTGAAAATAACTTCTTTGTCTTTATGTGCACAGGTATGAAACAACATTCAGACATCTCATAATGATGTGGAAAGTTAACCTAAGGTGTTTCCATTAGGTTTGCAGTAAGTGCTTTGGTGTAAAATTGAAATGTATAGTATTTATATTGTAAAAGCATTGCACGCACTGAGAAAACAAATTTTTTGTCTTGATGTGCACAGGTATGAAACAACTTTCAGACATCTAGGAATCATGTGGGAAGTTTATCTAAGTTGTTTCCATTAGGTTTGCAGTAAGTGCTTTGGTGTAAAATTGAAATGTATACTATTTGTATTGTCTAAGCATTGCATGCACTGAGATAACAACTTTTTTGTGTTGATGTGTACAGCCATGAAACAACTTTCAAACTACTCATAATCATGTGGAAAGTTAACCTAAGTTGTTTCCATTAGGTTTGCAGTAAGTGCTTTGGTGTAAAATTGAAATGTATACTATTTGTATTGTAAAAGCATTGCATGCACTGAGAAAACAACTTTTTTGTCTTGATGTGCACAGGTATGAAACAACATTCAGACATCTCAGAATCATGTGGGAAGTTAATCTAAGTTGTTTCCATTAGGTTTGCAGTAAGTGCTTTGGTGTAAAATTGAAATGTATACTATTTGTATTGTCTAAGCATTGCATGCACTGAGATATCAACTTTTTTGTGTTGATGTGTACAGGCATGAAACAACTTTCAAACTACTCATAATCATGTGGAAAGTTAACCTAACGTTTTTCCATTAGGTTTGCAGTAAGTGCTTTGGTGTAAAATTGAAATGTATACTATTTGTATTGTAAAAGCTTTGCATGCACTGAGAAAACAACTTTTTTGTCTTGATGTGCACAGGTATGAAACAACTTTCAGACATCTCAGAATCATGTGGGAAGTTAATCTAAATTGTTTCCATTAGGTTTGCAGTAAGTGCTTTGGTGTAAAATTGAAATGTATACTATTTGTATTGTCTAAGCATTGCATGCACTGAGATAACAACTTTTTTGTGTTGATGTGTACAGGCATGAAACAACTTTCAAACTACTCATAATCATGTGGGAAGTTAACCTAAGGTGTTTCAATTAGTTTGCAGTAAGCACTTTGGTGTAAAATTGAGATGTATACTACCTTAATGTCAGAGCATAGTAGTACTGAGAAAGTAACTTATTTGTCTTGATGAACTGAGGCATGAAACAACTTTAAACCTAGTCATAATCATGTGGGAAGTTAACCAAAGGTTTTTCCATTAGGTTTGCAGTCAGGACTTTTGAATACAATTGAAATGTATACTACCTTTATGTCAAAGCATTCTATTCACTGTGAAATCAACTTTTTTGTCTTTATGTGCACAGGTATGAAACAACCTTCAGACATCTCAGAATCATGTGGGAAGTTAACCTAAAGTGTTTCCATTAGGTTTGCAGTAAGTGCTTTGGTGTAAAATTGAAATGTATACTATTTGTATTGTCTAAGCATTGCATGCACTGAGATAACAACTTTTTTGTGTTGATGTGTACAGCCATGAAACAACTTTCAAACTACTCATAATCATGTGGGAAGTTAACCTAAGGTGTTTCCATTCGGTTTGCAGTAAGTACTTTGGTGTAAAATTGAAATGTATACTACTTTTATGTCAAAGCATTCTAGTCACTGTGAAATCAACTTTTTTGTCTCTATGTGCACAGGTATGAAACAACTTTCAGACATCTCAGAATCATGTGGGAAGTTAATGTAAGTTGTTTCTATTAGGTTTGCAGTAAGTACTTTGGTGTAAAATTGAAATGTATACTATTTGAATTGTCTAAGCATTGCATGCACTGAGATATCAACTTTTTTGTGTTGATGTGTACAGCCATGAAACAACTTTCAAACTACTCATAATCATGTGGGAAGTTAACCTAAGGTGTTTCAATTAGTTTGCAGTAAGCACTTTGGTGTAAAATTGAGATGTATACTACCTTAATGTCAGAGCATAGTAGTACTGAGAAAGTAACTTTTCTGTCTTGATGAACTGAGGCATGAAAGAACTTTAAACCTAGTCATAATCATGTGGGAAGCTAACCAAAGGTGTTTCCATTAGGTTTGCAGTCAGGAGTTTTGAGTACAATTGAAATGTATACTACCTTTATGTCAAAGCATTCTATTCACTGTGAAATCAACTTTTTTCTCTTTATGTGCACAGGTATGAAACAACTTTCAGACATCTCAGAATTATGTGGGAAGTTAACCTAAAGTGTTTCCATTAGGTTTGCAGTGAGTGCTTTGGTGTAAAATTGAAATGTATACTATTTGTATTGTCTAAGCATTGCATGCACTGAAATAACAACTTTTTTGTGATGATGTGTACAGCCATGAAACAACTTTCAAACTACTCATAATCATGTGGGAAGTTAACCTAAGGTGTTTCCATTAGGTTTGCAGTAAGTACTTCGGTGTAAAATTGAAATGTATACTATTTGTATTGTCTAAGCATTGCATGCACTGAGATAACAACTTCTTTGTGTTGATGTGTACAGGCATGAAACAACTTTCAAACAACTCATAATCATGTGGAAAGTTAACCTAACGTGTTTCCATTAGGTTTGAGGTAAGTGCTTTGGTGTAAAATTGAAATGTATACTATTTGTATTGTAAAAGCATTGTATGCACTGAGAAAACAACTTTTTTGTCTTGATGTGCACAGGTATGAAACAACTTTCAGACATCTCAGAATCATGTGGGAAGTTAATCTAAGTTGTTTCAATTAGGTTTGCAGTAAGTGCTTTGGTGTAAAATTGAAATGTATACTATTTGTATTGTCTAAGCATTGCATGCACTGAGATAACAACTTTTTTGTGTTGATGTGTACAGCCATGAAACAACTTTCAAACTACTCATAATCATGTGGGAAGTTAACCTAAGGTGTTTCAATTAGTTTGCAGTAAGAACTTTGGTGTAAAATTGAAATGTATACTACTTTTAAGTCAAAGCATTCTATTCACTGTGAAAATAACTTCTTTGTCTTTATGTGCACAGGTATGAAACAACATTCAGACATCTCATAATGATGTGGAAAGTTAACCTAAGGTGTTTCCATTAGGTTTGCAGTAAGTGCTTTGGTGTAAAATTGAAATGTATAGTATTTATATTGTAAAAGCATTGCACGCACTGAGAATACAAATTTTTTGTCTTGATGTGCACAGGTATGAAACAACTTTCAGACATCTAGGAATCATGTGGGAAGTTTATCTAAGTTGTTTCCATTAGGTTTGCAGTAAGTGCTTTGGTGTAAAATTGAAATGTATACTATTTGTATTGTCTAAGCATTGCATGCACTGAGATAACAACTTTTTTGTGTTGATGTGTACAGCCATGAAACAACTTTCAAACTACTCATAATCATGTGGAAAGTTAACCTAAGTTGTTTCCATTAGGTTTGCAGTAAGTGCTTTGGTGTAAAATTGAAATGTATACTATTTGTATTGTAAAAGCATTGCATGCACTGAGAAAACAACTTTTTTGTCTTGATGTGCACAGGTATGAAACAACATTCAGACATCTCAGAATCATGTGGGAAGTTAATCTAAGTTGTTTCCATTAGGTTTGCAGTAAGTGCTTTGGTGTAAAATTGAAATGTATACTATTTGTATTGTCTAAGCATTGCATGCACTGAGATATCAACTTTTTTGTGTTGATGTGTACAGGCATGAAACAACTTTCAAACTACTCATAATCATGTGGAAAGTTAACCTAACGTTTTTCCATTAGGTTTGCAGTAAGTGCTTTGGTGTAAAATTGAAATGTATACTATTTGTATTGTAAAAGCTTTGCATGCACTGAGAAAACAACTTTTTTGTCTTGATGTGCACAGGTATGAAACAACTTTCAGACATCTCAGAATCATGTGGGAAGTTAATCTAAATTGTTTCCATTAGGTTTGCAGTAAGTGCTTTGATGTAAAATTGAAATGTATACTATTTGTATTGTCTAAGCATTGCATGCACTGTGATAACAACTTTTTTGTGTTGATGAGTACAGCCATGAAACAACTTTCAAACTACTCATAATCATGTGGGAAGTTAACCTAAGGTGTTTCCATTCGGTTTGCAGTAAGTACTTTGGTGTAAAATTGAAATGAATACTACTTTTATGTCAAAGCATTCAATTCACTGTGAAATCAACTTCTTTGTCTTTATGTGCACAGGTATGAAACAACATTCAGACATCTCAGAATCATGTGGGATGTTAACCTAAGGTGTTTCCATTAGGTTTGCAGTAAGTGCTTTGGAGTAAAATTGAAATGTATACTATTTGTATTGTCTAAGCATTGCATGCACTGAGATAACAACTTTTTTCTGTTGATGTGTACAGCCATGAAACACCTTTCAAACTACTCATAATCATGTGGAAAGTTAACCTAACGTGTTTCCATTAGGTTTGCAGTAAGTGCTTTGGTGTAAAATTGAAATGTATACTATTTGTATTGTAAAAGCATTGCATGCACTGAGAAAACAAATTTTTTGTCTTGATGTGCACAGGTATGAAACAACTTTCAGACATCTCAGAATCATGTGGGAAGTTAATCCAAGTTGTTTCCATTAGGTTTGCATTAAGTGCTTTGGTTTAAAATTGAAATGCATACTATTTGTATTTTCTAAGCATTGCATGCACTGAGATAACAACTTTTTTGTGTTGATGTGTACAGCCATGAAACAACTTTCAAACTACTCATAATCATGTGGGAAGTTAACCTAAGGTGTTTCAATTAGTTTGCAGTAAGCACTTTGGTGTAAAATTGAGATGTATACTACCTTAATGTCAGAGCATAGTAGTACTGAGAAAGTAACTTTTTTGTCTTGATGAACTGAGGCATGAAACAACTTTAAACCTAGTCATAATCATGTGGGAAGTTAACCAAAGGTTTTTCCATTAGGTTTGCAGTCAGGACTTTTGAGTACAATTGAAATGTATACTACCTTTATGTCAAAGCATTCTATTCACTGTGAAATCAACTTTTTTGTCTTTATGTGCACAGGTATGAAACAACTTTCAGACATCTCAGAATCATGTGGGAAGTTAACCTAAAGTGTTTCCATTAGGTTTGCAGTAAGTGCTTTGGTGTAAAATTGAAACGTATACTATTTGTATTGTCTAAGCATTGCATGCACTGAGATAACAACTTTTTTGTGTTGATGTGTACAAGCATGAAACAACTTTCAAGCTACTCATAATCATGTGCGAGGTTAACCTAAGGTGTTTCCATTAGGTTTGCAGTAAGTACTTTGGTGTAAAATTGAAATGTATACTACTTTTAAGTCAAAGCATTCTATTCACTGTGAAAACAACTTCTTTGTCTTTATGTGCACAGGTATGAAACAACATTCAGACATCTCATAATCATGTGGAAAGTTAACCTAAGGTGTTTCCATTAGGTTTGCAGTAAGTGCTTTGGTGTAAAATTGAAATGTATACTATTTGTATTGTAAAAGCATTGCATGCACTGAGAAAACAACTTTTTTGTCTTGATGTGCACAGGTATGAAACAACATTCAGACATCTCAGAATCATGTGGGAAGTTAACCTAAAGTGTTTCCATTAGGTTTGCAGTAAGTGCTTTGGTGTAAAATTGAAATGTATACTATTTGTATTGTCTAAGTATTGCATGCACTGAGATAACAACTTTCTTGTGTTGATGTGTACAGCCATGAAACAACTTTCAAACTACTCATAATCATGTGGGAAGTTAACCTAAGGTGTTTCCATTCGGTTTGCAGTAAGTACTTTGGTGTAAAATTGAAATGTATACTACTTTTATTTCAAAGCATTCTATTCACTGTGAAATCAACTTCTTTGTCTTTATGTGCACAGGTATGAAACAACATTCAGACATCTCAGAATCATGTGGGAAGTTAACCTAAGGTGTTTCCATTAGGTTTGCAGTAAGTGCTTTGGAGTAAAATTGAAATGTATACTGTTTGTATTGTCTAAGCATTGCATGCACTGAGATAACAACTTTTTTCTGTTGATGTGTACAGCCATGAAACACCTTTCAAACTACTCATAATCATGTGGAAAGTTAACCTCAGGTGTTTCCATTAGGTTTGCAGTAAGTGCTTTGGTGTAAAATTGAAATGTATACTATTTGTATTGTAAAAGCATTGCATGCACTGAGAAAACAAATTTTTTGTCTTGATGTGCACAGGTATGAAACAACTTTCAGACATCTCAGAATCATGTGGGAAGTTAATCTAAGTTGTTTCCATTAGGTTTGCAGTAAGTGCTTTGGAGTAAAATTGAAATGTATACTATTTGTATTGTCTAAGCATTGCATGCACTGAGATAACAACTTTTTTGTGTTGATGTGTACAGCCATGAAACAACTTTCACACTACTCATAATCATGTGGGAAGTTAACCTAAGGTGTTTCAATTAGTTTGCAGTAAGCACTTTGGTGTAAAATTGAGATGTATACTACCTTAATGTCAGAGCATAGTAGTACTGAGAAAGTAACTTATTTGTCTTGATGAACTGAGGCATGAAACAACTTTAAACCTAGTCATAATCATGTGGGAAGTTAACCAAAGGTTTTTCCATTAGGTTTGCAGTCAGGACTTTTGAGTACAATTGAAATGTATACTACCTTTATGTCAAAGCATTCTATTCACTGTGAAATCAACTTTTTTGTCTTTATGTGCACAGGTATGAAACAACCTTCAGACATCTCAGAATCATGTGGGAAGTTAACCTAAAGTGTTTCCATTAGGTTTGCAGTAAGTGCTTTGGTGTAAAATTGAAATGTATACTATTTGTATTGTCTAAGCATTGCATGCACTGAGATAACAACTTTTTTGTGTTGATGTGTACAGCCATGAAACAACTTTCAAACTACTCATAATCATGTGGGAAGTTAACCTAAGGCGTTTCCATTCGGTTTGCAGTAAGTACTTTGGTGTAAAATTGAAATGTATACTACTTTTATGTCAAAGCATTCTATTCACTGTGAAATCAACTTTTTTGTCTCTATGTGCACAGGTATGAAACAACTTTCAAACATCTCAGAATCATGTGGGAAGTTAATGTAAGTTGTTTCTATTAGGTTTGCAGTAAGTACTTTGGTGTAAAATTGAAATGTATACTATTTGAATTGTCTAAGCATTGCATGCACTGAGATATCAACTTTTTTGTGTTGATGTGTACAGCCATGAAACAACTTTCAAACTACTCATAATCATGTGGGAAGTTAACCTAAGGTGTTTCAATTAGTTTGCAGTAAGTACTTTGGTGTAAAATTGAGATGTATACTACCTTAATGTCAGAGCATAGTAGTACTGAGAAAGTAACTTTTCTGTCTTGATGAACTGAGGCATGAAAGAACTTTAAACCTAGTCATAATCATGTGGGAAGCAAACCAAAGTGTTTCCATTAGGTTTGCAGTTGCGGAGTTTTGAGTACAATTGAAATGTATACTACCTTTATGTCAAAGCATTCTATTCACTGTGAAATCAACTTTTTTCTCTTTATGTGCACAGGTATGAAACAACTTTCAGACATCTCAGAATTATGTGGGAAGTTAACCTAAAGTATTTCCATTAGGTTTGCAGTGAGTGCTTTGGTGTAAAATTGAAATGTATACTATTTGTATTGTCTAAGCATTGTATGCACTGAGATAACAACTTTTTTGTGATGATGTGTACAGCCATGAAACAACTTTCAAACTACTCATAATCATGTGGGAAGTTAACCTAAGGTGTTTACATTAGGTTTGCAGTAAGTACTTCGGTGTAAAATTGAAATGTATACTACTTTTATGTTCAAGCATTCTATTCACTGTGAAATCAACTTCTTTGTCTTTCTGTGCACAGGTATGAAACAACATTCAGACATCTCAGAATCATGTGGGAAGTTAACCTAAGGTGTTTCTGTTAGGTTTGCAGTAAGTGCTTTAGAGTAAAATTGAAATGTATACTATTTGTATTGGCTAAGCATTGCATGCACTGAGATAACAACTTTTTTCTGTTGATGTGTACAGCCATGAAACACCTTTCAAACTACTCATAATCATGTGGAAAGTTAACCTAAGGTGTTTCCATTGGGTTTGCAGTAAGTGCTTCGGTGTAAAATTGAAATGTATAATATTTGTATTGTCTAAGCATTGCATGCACTGAGATAACAACTTCTTTGTGTTGATGTGTACAGGCATGAAACAACTTTCAAACAACTCATAATCATGTGGAAAGTTAACCTAACGTGTTTCCATTAGGTTTGAGGTAAGTGCTTTGGTGTAAAATTGAAATGTATACTATTTGTATTGTAAAAGCATTGTATGCACTGAGAAAACAACTTTTTTGTCTTGATGTGCACAGGTATGAAACAACTTTCAGACATCTCAGAATCATGTGGGAAGTTAATCTAAATTGTTTCAATTAGGTTTGCAGTAAGTGCTTTGGTGTAAAATTGAAATGTATACTATTTGTATTGTCTAAGCATTGCATGCACTGAGATAACAACTTTTTTGTGTTGATGTGTACAGCCATGAAACAACTTTCAAACTACTCATAATCATGTGGGAAGTTAACCTAAGGTGTTTCAATTAGTTTGCAGTAAGCACTTTGGTGTAAAATTGAGATGTATACTACCTTAATGTCAGAGCATAGTAGTACTGAGAAAGTAACTTTTTTGTCTTGATGAACTGAGGCATGAAACAACTTTAAACCTAGTCATAATCATGTGGGAAGTTAACCAAAGGTTTTTCCATTAGGTTTGCAGTCAGGACTTTTGAGTACAATTGAAATGTATACTACCTTTATGTCAAAGCATTCTATTCACTGTGAAATCAACTTTTTTGTCTTTATGTGCACAGGTATGAAACAACTTTCAGACATCTCAGAATCATGTGGGAAGTTAACCTAAAGTGTTTCCATTAGGTTTGCAGTAAGTGCTTTGGTGTAAAATTGAAATGTATACTATTTGTATTGTCTAAGCATTGCATGCACTGAGATAACAACTTTTTTGTGTTGATGTGTTCAAGCATGAAACAACTTTCAAACTACTCATAATCATGTGGGAAGTTAACCTAAGGTGTTTCCATCAGGTTTGCAGTAAGTACTTTGGTGTAAAATTGAAATGTATACTACTTTTAAGTCAAAGCATTCTATTCACTGTGAAAACAACTTCTTTGTCTTTATGTGCACAGGTATGAAACAACATTCAGACATCTCATAATCATGTGGAAAGTTAACCTAAGGTGTTTCCATTAGGTTTGCAGTAAGTGCTTTGGTGTAAAATTGAAATGTATAGTATTTATATTGTAAAAGCATTGTACGCACTGAGAAAACAAATTTTTTGTCTTTATGTGCACAGGTATGAAACAACTTTCAGACATCTAGGAATCATGTGGGAAGTTTATCTAAGTTGTTTCCATTAGGTTTGCAGTAAGTGCTTTGGTGTAAAATTGAAATGTATACTATTTGTATTGTCTAAGCATTGCATGCACTGAGATAACAACTTTTTTGTGTTGATGTGTACAGCCATGAAACAACTTTCAAACTACTCATAATCATGTGGAAAGTTAACCTAAGGTGTTTCCATTAGGTTTGCAGTAAGTGCTTTGGTGTAAAATTGAAATGTATACTATTTGTATTGTAAAAGCATTGCATGCACTGAGAAAACAACTTTTTTGTCTTGATGTGCACAGGTATGAAACAACATTCAGACATCTCAGAATCATGTGGGAAGTTAATCTGAGTTGTTTCCATTAGGTTTGCAGTAAGTGCTTTGGTGTAAAATTGAAATGTATACTATTTGTATTGTCTAAGCATTGCATGCACTGAGATATCAACTTTTTTGTGTTGATGTGTACAGGCATGAAACAACTTTCAAACTACTCATAATCATGTGGAAAGTTAACCTAACGTGTTTCCATTAGGTTTGCAGTAAGTGCTTTGGTGTAAAATTGAAATGTATACTATTTGTATTGTAAAAGCTTTGCATGCACTGAGAAAACAACTTTTTTGTCTTGATGTGCACAGGTATGAAAGAACTTTGAGACATCTTAGAATCATGTGGGAAGTTAATCTAAATTGTTTCCATTAGGTTTGCAGTAAGTGCTTTGGTGTAAAATTGAAATGTATACTATTTGTATTGTCTAAGCATTGCATGCACTGAGATAACAACTTTTTTGTGTTGATGAGTACAGCCATGAAACAACTTTCAAACTACTCATAATCATGTGGGAAGTTAACCTAAGGTGTTTCCATTCGGTTTGCAGTAAGTACTTTGGTGTAAAATTGAAATGAATACTACTTTTATGTCAAAGCATTCTATTCACTGTGAAATCAACTTCTTTGTCTTTATGTGCACAGGTAGGAAACAACATTCAGACATCTGAGAATCATGTGGGAAGTTAACCTAAGGTGTTTCCATTAGGTTTGCAGTAAGTGCTTTGGAGTAAAATTGAAATGTATACTATTTGTATTGTCTAAGCATTGCATGCACTGAGATAACAACTTTTTTCTGTTGATGTGTACAGCCATGAAACACCTTTCAAACTACTCATAATCATGTGGAAAGTTAACCTAAGGTGTTTCCATTAGGTTTGCAGTAAGTGCTTTGGTGTAAAATTGAAATGTATACTATTTGTATTGTAAAATCATTGCATGCACTGAGAAAACAAATTTTTTGTCTTGATGTGCACAGGTATGAAACAACTTTCAGACATCTCAGAATCATGTGGGAAGTTAATCCAATTTGTTTCCATTAGGTTTGCAGTAAGTGCTTTGGTGTAAA
Source organism: Mobula birostris (assembly GCF_030028105.1). Classification (NCBI taxonomy): domain Eukaryota; kingdom Metazoa; phylum Chordata; class Chondrichthyes; order Myliobatiformes; family Myliobatidae; genus Mobula; species Mobula birostris. The sequence continues at coordinate 60,292 of NW_027274586.1, forward strand.
ATTGAAATGTATACTATTTGTATTTTCTAAGCATTGCATGCACTGAGATAACAACTTTTTTGTGTTGTTGTGTACAGCCATGAAACAACTTTCAAACTACTCATAATCATGTGGGAAGTTAACCTAAGGTGTTTCAATTAGTTTGCAGTAAGCACTTTGGTGTAAAATTGAGATGTATACTACCTTAATGTCAGAGCATAGTAGTACTGAGAAAGTAACTTTTTTGTCTTGATGAACTGAGGCATGAAACAACTTTAAACCTAGTCATAATCATGTGGGAAGTTAACCAAAGGTTTTTCCATTAGGTTTGCAGTCAGGACTTTTGAGTACAATTGAAATGTATACTACCTTTATGTCAAAGCATTCTATTCACTGTGAAAACAACTTCTTTGTCTTTATGTGCACAGGTATGAAACAACATTCAGACATCTCATAATCATGTGGAAAGTTAACCTAAGGTGTTTCCATTAGGTTTGCAGTAAGTGCTTTGGTGTAAAATTGAAATGTATAGTATTTGTATTGTAAATGCATTGCACGCACTGAGAAAACAAATTTTTTGTCGTGATGTGCACAGGTATGAAACAACTTTCAGACATCTAGGAATCATGTGGGAAGTTTATCTAAGTTGTTTCCATTAGGTTTGCAGTAAGTGCTTTGGTGTAAAATTGAAATGTATACTATTTGTATTGTCTAAGCATTGCATGCACTGAGATAACAACTTTTTTGTGTTGATGTGTACAGCCATGGAACAACTTTCAAACTACTCATAATCATGTGGAAAGTTAACCTAAGGTGTTTCCATTAGGTTTGCAGTAAATGCTGTGGTGTAAAATTGAAATGTATACTATTTGTATTGTAAAAGCATTGCATGCACTGAGAAAACAACTTTTTTGTCTTGATGTGCACAGGTATGAAACAACATTCAGACATCTCAGAATCATGTGGGAAGTTAATCTAAGTTGTTTCCATTAGGTTTGCAGTAAGTGCTTTGGTGTAAAATTGAAATGTATAGTATTTGTATTGTCTAAGCATTGCATGCACTGAGATAACAACTTTTTTGTGTTGTTGTGTACAGGCATGAAACAACTTTCAAACTACTCATAATCATGTGGAAAGTTAACCTAACGTGTTTCCATTAAGTTTGCAGTAAGTGCTTTGGTGTAAAATTGAAATGTATACTATTTGTATTGTAAAAGCTTTGCATGCACTGAGAAAACAACTTTTTTTGTCTGATGTGCACAGGCATGAAACAACTTTCAGACATCTCAGAATCATGTGGGAAGTTAATCTAAATTGTTTCCGTTAGGTTTGCGGTAAGTGCTTTGGTGTAAAATTGAAATGTATACTATTTGTATTGTCTAAGCATTGCATGCACTGAGATAACAACTTTTTTGTGTTGATGTGTACAGCCATGAAACAACTTTCAAACTACTCATAATCAGGTAGAAAGTTAACCTAAGGTGTTTCCATTAGGTTTGCAGGAGGTGCTTTGGTGTAAAATTGAAATGTACACTATTTGTATTGTAAAATCATTGCATGCACTGAGAAATCAACTTTTTTGTCTTGATGTGCACAGGTATGAAACAACTTTCAGACATGTCAGAATCATGTGGGAAGTTAACCTAAAGTGTTTCCATTAGGTTTGCAGTAAGTGCTTTGGTGTAAAATTGAGATGTATACTACCTAAATGTCAGAGCATACTAGCACTGAGAAAGTAACTTTTTTGTCGTGATGAACTGAGGCATGAAACAACTTTAAACCTAGTCATACTCATGTGGAAGTTAACCAAGGTGTTTCCATTTGGTTTGCAGTCAGGACTTTGAGTACAATTGAAATGTCTACTACTTTTATGGCAAAGCATTCCATTCACTGTGAAATCAACTTTTTTGTCTCTATGTGCACAGGTATGAAACAACTTTCAGACATCTCAGAATCATGTGGGAAGTTAATCTAAGTTGTTTCCATTAGGTTTGCAGTAAGTACTTTGGTGTAAAATTGAAATGTATACTATTTGTATTGTCTAAGCATTGTATGCACTGAGATAACATCTTTTTTGTGTTGATGTGTACAGCCATGAAACAACTTTCAAACTATTCATAATCATGTGGGAAGTTAACCTAAGGTGTTTGCATTAGGTTTGCAGTAAGTACTTTGGTGTAAAATTGAAATGTATACTACCTTAATGTCAGAGCATAGTAACACTGAGAAAGTAACTTTTTTGTCTTGATGAACTGAGGCATGAAACAACTTTAAACCTACTCATACTCATGTGGGAAGTTAACCAAAGGTGTTTCCATTAGGTTTGCAGGCAGGACTTTTGAGTACAATTGAAATCTATACTACTTTTATATCAGAGCATTCTATTCACTGTGAAATCAACTTTTTTGTCTTTATGTGCACAGGTATGAAACAACTTTCAGACATCTCAGAATGATGTGGGAAGTTAACCTAAAGTCTTTCAATTAGGTTTGCAGTAAGTGCTTTAGTGTAAATTTGAAATGTATGCTATTTGCATTGTCAAAGCATTGCATGCACTCAGATAACAACTTTTTTGTGTTGATGTGTACAGCCATGAAACAGCTTTCAAACTACTCATAATCATGTGGAAAGTTAACCTAAGGTGTTTCCATTAGGTTTGCAGTCAGGACTTTTGAGTACCATTGAAATGGAAACTACATTTATGTCAAAGCATTCTAATTATTGAGAAATCAACTTTTTGTCTTTATGTGCACAGGTATGAAACAACTTTCAGACATCTCAGATTCATGTGGGAAGTTAACCTGAAGTGTTTCCATTAGGTTTGCAGTAAGTGCTTTGGTGTAAAATTGAAATGTATACTATTTGTATTGTCTAAGCAATGCATGCACTGAGATAACAACTTTTTTGTGTTGATGTGTACAGCCATGAAACAACTTTCAAACTACTCATAATCATGTGGGAAGTGAACCTAAGGTGTTTCCATTAGGTTTGCAGTAAGTACTTTGGTGTAAAATTGAGATGTATACTACCTTAATGTCAGAGCATAGTAGCGCTGAGAAAGTAACTTTTGTGTCTTGATGAACTGAGGCATGAAACAACTTTAAACCTACTCATACTCATGTGGGAAGTTAACCAAAGGTGTTTCCATTAGGTTTGCAGGCAGGACTTTTGAGTACAATTGAAATCTATACTACTTTTATATCAGAGCATTCTGTTCACTGTGAAATCAACTTTTTTGTCTTTATGTGCACAGGTATGAAACAACTTTCAGACATCTCAGAATCATGTGAGAAGTTAACCTAAAGTGTATCCATTAGGTTTGCAGTAAGTGCTTTGGTGTAAAATTGAAATGTATGCTATTTGAATTGTCTCAGCATTGCATGCACTGAGATAACAACTTTTTTGTGTTGATGCGTACAGCCATGAAACAGCTTTCAAACTACTCATAATCATGTGGAAAGTTAACCTAAGGTGTTTCCATTAGGTTTGCAGTCAGGACTTTTGAGTACCATTGAAATGGAAACTACGTTTATGTCAAAGCATTCTATTCTTTGAGAAATCAACTTTTTTGTCTTTATATGCTCAGGTATGAAACAACTGTCAGACATCTCAGAATCATGTGGGAAGGTAATCTAAGTTGTTTCCATTAGGTTTGCAGTAAGTGCTTTGGAGTAAAATTGAAATGTATACTATTTGTATTGTCTAAGCATTGCATGCACTGAGATAACAACTTTTATGTGTTGATGTGTACAGCCATGAAACAACTTTCAAACTACTCATAATCATGTGGGAAGTTAACCTAAGGCGTTTGCATTAGGTTTGCAGTAAGTACTTTGGTGCAAAATTGAAATGTATACTACCTTAATGTCAGAGCATAGTAACACTGAGAAAGTAACTTTTTTGTCTCGATGAACTGAGGCATGAACCAACTTTAAACCTACTCATACTCATGTGGGAAGTTAACCAAAGGTGTTTGCATTAGGTTTGCAGGCAGGACTTTTGAGTACAATTGAAATGTATACTACTTTTATATCAGAGCATTCTATTCACTGTGAAAACAACTTTTTTGTCTTTATGTGCACAGGTATGAAACAACTTTCAGACATCTCAGATTCATGTGGGAAGTTAACCTAAAGTGTTTCCATTAGGTTTGCAGTAAGTGCTTTGGTGTAAAATTGAAATGTATACTATTTGTATTGTCTAATCAATGCATGCACTGAGATAACGACTTTTTTGTGTTGATGTGTACAGCCATGAAACAACTTTCAAGCTACTCATAATCATGTGGGAAGTGAACCTAAGGTGTTTCCATCAGGTTTGCAGTAAGTACTTTGGTGTAAAATTGAGATGTATACTACCTTGATGTCAGAGCATAGTAGCACGGAGAAAGTAACTTTTTTGTCTTGATGAACTGAGGCATGAAACAACTTTAAACCTACTCATACTCATGTGGGAAGTTAACCAAAGGTGTTTCCATTAGGTTTGCAGGCAGGACTTTTGAGTACAATTGAAATCTATACTACTTTTATATCAGAGCATTCTATTCACTGTGAAATCAACTTTTTTGTCTTTATGTGCAGAGGTATGAAACAACTTTCAGACATCTCAGAATCATGTGGGAAGTTAACCTAAAGTGTTTCCATTAGGTTTGTAGTAAGTGCTTTGGTGTAAAATTGAAATGTATACTATTTGTATTGTCTAATCATTGCATGCACTGAGATAACAACTTTTTTGTGTTGATGTGTACAGCCATGAAACAACTTTCAAACTACTCATAATCATGTGGGAAGTGAACCTAAGGTGTTTGCATTAGGTTTGCAGTAAGTACTTTGGTGTAAAATTGAGATGTATACTACTTTAATGTCAGAGCATAGTAGCACTGAGAAAGTAACTTTTTTGTCTTGAAGAACTGAGGCATGAAACAAATTTAAACCTACTCATACTCATGTGGGAAGTTAACCAAAGGTGTTTCCATTAGGTTTGCAGGCAGGACTTTTGAGTACAATTGAAATCTATACTACTTTTATATCAGAGCATTCTATTCACTGTGAAATCAACTTTTTTGTCTTTATGTGCACAGGTATGAAACAACTTTCAGACATCTCAGAATCATGTGAGAAGTTAACCTAAAGTGTTTCCATTAGGTTTGCAGTAAGTGCTTTGGTGTAAAATTGAAATGTATGCTATTTGCATTGTCTAAGTATTGCATGCACTGAGAGAACAACTTTTTTGTGTTGATGTGTACAGCCATGAAACAGCTTTCAAACTACTCATAATCATGTGGAAAGTTAACCTAAGGTGTTTCCATTAGGTTTGCAGTCAGGACTTTTGAGTACCATTGAAATGGAAACTACATTTATGTCAAAGCATTCTATTCATTGAGAAATCAACTTTTTTGTCTTTATATGCACAGGTATGAAACAACTGTCAGACATCTCAGAATCATGTGGGAAGGTAATCTATGTTGTTTCCATTAGGTTTGCAGTAAGTGCTTTGGAGTAAAATTGAAATGTATACTATCAGTATTGTCTAAGCATTGCATGCACCGAGATAACAACTTTTTTGTGTTGATGTGTACAGCCATGAAACAACTTTCAAACTACTCATAATCATGTGGGAAGTTAACCTAAGGTGTTTGCATTAGGTTTGCAGTAAGTACTTCGGTGTAAAATTGAAATGTATTCTATTAGTATTGTCTAAGCATTGCATGCACCGAGATAACAACTTTTTTGTGTTGATGTGTACAGCCATGAAACAACTTTCAAACTACTCATAATCATGTGGGAAGTGAACCTAAGGTGTTTGCATTAGGGTTGCAGTAAGTACTTTGGTGTAAAATTGAGATGTATACTACCTTAATGTCAGAGCATAGTAGCACTGAGAAAGTAACTTTTTTGTCTTGATGAACTGAGGCATGAAACAACTTTAAACCTAGTCATACTCATGTGGGAAGTTAACCAAGGTGTTTCCATTTGGTTTGCAGTCAGGACTTTTGAGTACAATTGAAATGTCTACTACTTTTATGGCAAAGCATTCCATTCACTGTGAAATCAACTTTTTTGTCTCTATGTGCACAGGTATGAAACAACTTTCAGACATCTCAGAATCATGTGGGAAGTTAATCTAAGTTGTTTCCATTAGGTTTGCAGTAAGTACTTTGGTGTAAAATTGAAATGTATACTATTTGTATTGTCTAAGCATTGTATGCACTGAGATAACATCTTTTTTGTGCTGATGTGTACAGCCATGAAACAACTTTCAAACTATTCATAATCATGTGGGAAGTTAACCTAAGGTGTTTGCATTAGGTTTGCAGTAAGTACTTTGGTGTAAAATTGAAATGTATACTACCTTAATGTCAGAGCATAGTAACACTGAGAAAGTAACTTTTTTGTCTTGATGAACTGAGGCATGAAACAACTTTAAACCTACTCATACTCATGTGGGAAGTTAACCAAAGGTGTTTCCATTAGGTTTGCAGGCAGGACTTTTGAGTACAATTGAAATCTATACTACTTTTATATCAGAGCATTCTATTCACTGTGAAATCAACTTTTTTGTCTTTATGTGCACAGGTATGAAACAACTTTCAGACATCTCAGAATGATTTGGGAAGTTAACCTAAAGTCTTTCAATTAGGTTTGCAGTAAGTGCTTTAGTGTAAAATTGAAATGTATACTATTTGTATTGTCTAAGCAATGCATGCACTGAGATAACAACTGTTTTGTGTTGATGTGTACAGCCATGAAACAACTTTCAAACTACTCATAATCATGTGGGAAGTGAACCTAAGGTGTTTCCATTAAGTTTGCAGTAAGTACTTTGGTGTAAAATTGAGATGTATACTACCTTGATGTCAGAGCATAGTAGCACTGAGAAAGTAACTTTTTTGTCTTGATGAACTGAGGCATGAAACAGCTTTAAACCTACTCATACTCATGTGGGAAGTTAACCAAAGGTGTTTCCATTAGGTTTGCAGTCAGGACTTTTGAATACAATTGAAATGCCTTCTACTTTTATGGCAAAGCATTCTATTAACAGTGAAATCAACTTTTTTGTCTTTATTTTCAGAAGTATGAAACAACTTTCAGACATCTCAGAATCATGTGAGAAGTTAACCTAAAGTGTTTCCATTAGGTTTGCAGTAAGTGCTTTGGTGTAAATTTGAAATGTATGCTATTTGCATTGTCAAAGCATTGCATGCACTCAGATAACAACTTTTTTGTGTTGATGTGTACAGCCATGAAACAGCTTTCAAACTACTCATAATCATGTGGAAAGTTAACCTAAGGTGTTTCCATTAGGTTTGCAGTCAGGACTTTTGAGTACCATTGAAATGGAAACTACATTTATGTCAAAGCATTCTAATTATTGAGAAATCAACTTTTTTGTCTTTATGTGCACAGGTATGAAACAACTTTCAGACATCTCAGATTCATGTGGGAAGTTAACCTGAAGTGTTTCCATTAGGTTTGCAGTAAGTGCTTTGGTGTAAAATTGAAATGTATACTATTTGTATTGTCTAAGCAATGCATGCACTGAGATAACAACTTTTTTGTGTTGATGTGTACAGCCATGAAACAACTTTCAAACTACTCATAATCATGTGGGAAGTGAACCTAAGGTGTTTCCATTAGGTTTGCAGTAAGTACTTTGGTGTAAAATTGAGATGTATACTACCTTAATGTCAGAGCATAGTAGCGCTGAGAAAGTAACTTTTGTGTCTTGATGAACTGAGGCATGAAACAACTTTAAACCTACTCATACTCATGTGGGAAGTTAACCAAAGGTGTTTCCATTAGGTTTGCAGGCAGGACTTTTGAGTACAATTGAAATCTATACTACTTTTATATCAGAGCATTCTGTTCACTGTGAAATCAACTTTTTTGTCTTTATGTGCACAGGTATGAAACAACTTTCAGACATCTCAGAATCATGTGAGAAGTTAACCTAAAGTGTATCCATTAGGTTTGCAGTAAGTGCTTTGGTGTAAAATTGAAATGTATGCTATTTGAATTGTCTCAGCATTGCATGCACTGAGATAACAACTTTTTTGTGTTGATGCGTACAGCCATGAAACAGCTTTCAAACTACTCATAATCATGTGGAAAGTTAACCTAAGGTGTTTCCATTAGGTTTGCAGTCAGGACTTTTGAGTACCATTGAAATGGAAACTACGTTTATGTCAAAGCATTCTATTCTTTGAGAAATCAACTTTTTTGTCTTTATATGCTCAGGTATGAAACAACTGTCAGACATCTCAGAATCATGTGGGAAGGTAATCTAAGTTGTTTCCATTAGGTTTGCAGTAAGTGCTTTGGAGTAAAATTGAAATGTATACTATTTGTATTGTCTAAGCATTGCATGCACTGAGATAACAACTTTTATGTGTTGATGTGTACAGCCATGAAACAACTTTCAAACTACTCATAATCATGTGGGAAGTTAACCTAAGGCGTTTGCATTAGGTTTGCAGTAAGTACTTTGGTGCAAAATTGAAATGTATACTACCTTAATGTCAGAGCATAGTAACACTGAGAAAGTAACTTTTTTGTCTCGATGAACTGAGGCATGAACCAACTTTAAACCTACTCATACTCATGTGGGAAGTTAACCAAAGGTGTTTGCATTAGGTTTGCAGGCAGGACTTTTGAGTACAATTGAAATGTATACTACTTTTATATCAGAGCATTCTATTCACTGTGAAAACAACTTTTTTGTCTTTATGTGCACAGGTATGAAACAACTTTCAGACATCTCAGATTCATGTGGGAAGTTAACCTAAAGTGTTTCCATTAGGTTTGCAGTAAGTGCTTTGGTGTAAAATTGAAATGTATACTATTTGTATTGTCTAATCAATGCATGCACTGAGATAACGACTTTTTTGTGTTGATGTGTACAGCCATGAAACAACTTTCAAGCTACTCATAATCATGTGGGAAGTGAACCTAAGGTGTTTCCATCAGGTTTGCAGTAAGTACTTTGGTGTAAAATTGAGATGTATACTACCTTGATGTCAGAGCATAGTAGCACGGAGAAAGTAACTTTTTTGTCTTGATGAACTGAGGCATGAAACAACTTTAAACCTACTCATACTCATGTGGGAAGTTAACCAAAGGTGTTTCCATTAGGTTTGCAGGCAGGACTTTTGAGTACAATTGAAATCTATACTACTTTTATATCAGAGCATTCTATTCACTGTGAAATCAACTTTTTTGTCTTTATGTGCAGAGGTATGAAACAACTTTCAGACATCTCAGAATCATGTGGGAAGTTAACCTAAAGTGTTTCCATTAGGTTTGTAGTAAGTGCTTTGGTGTAAAATTGAAATGTATACTATTTCTATTGTCTAATCATTGCATGCACTGAGATAACAACTTTTTTGTGTTGATGTGTACAGCCATGAAACAACTTTCAAACTACTCATAATCATGTGGGAAGTGAACCTAAGGTGTTTGCATTAGGTTTGCAGTAAGTACTTTGGTGTAAAATTGAGATGTATACTACTTTAATGTCAGAGCATAGTAGCACTGAGAAAGTAACTTTTTTGTCTTGAAGAACTGAGGCATGAAACAAATTTAAACCTACTCATACTCATGTGGGAAGTTAACCAAAGGTGTTTCCATTAGGTTTGCAGGCAGGACTTTTGAGTACAATTGAAATCTATACTACTTTTATATCAGAGCATTCTATTCACTGTGAAATCAACTTTTTTGTCTTTATGTGCACAGGTATGAAACAACTTTCAGACATCTCAGAATCATGTGAGAAGTTAACCTAAAGTGTTTCCATTAGGTTTGCAGTAAGTGCTTTGGTGTAAAATTGAAATGTATGCTATTTGAATTGTCTCAGCATTGCATGCACTGAGATAACAACTTTTTTGTGTTGATGCGTACAGCCATGAAACAGCTTTCAAACTACTCATAATCATGTGGAAAGTTAACCTAAGGTGTTTCCATTAGGTTTGCAGTCAGGACTTTTGAGTACCATTGAAATGGAAACTACGTTTATGTCAAAGCATTCTATTCTTTGAGAAATCAACTTTTTTGTCTTTATATGCTCAGGTATGAAACAACTGTCAGACATCTCAGAATCATGTGGGAAGGTAATCTAAGTTGTTTCCATTAGGTTTGCAGTAAGTGCTTTGGAGTAAAATTGAAATGTATACTATTTGTATTGTCTAAGCATTGCATGCACTGAGATAACAACTTTTATGTGTTGATGTGTACAGCCATGAAACAACTTTCAAACTACTCATAATCATGTGGGAAGTTAACCTAAGGCGTTTGCATTAGGTTTGCAGTAAGTACTTTGGTGCAAAATTGAGATGTATACTACCTTAATGTCAGAGCATAGTAGCACTGAGAAAGTAACTTTTTTGTCTTGATGAACTGAGCCATGAAACAACTTTAAACCTACTCATACTCATGTGGGAAGTTAACCAAAGGTGTTTCCATTAGGTTTGCAGGCAGGACTTTTGAGTACAATTGAAATCTATACTACTTTTATATCTGAGCATTCTATTCACTGTGAAATCAACTTTTTTGTCTTTATGTGCACAGGTATGAAACAACTTTCAGACATCTCAGATTCATGTGGGAAGTTAACCTAAAGTGTTTCCATTAGGTTTGCAGTAAGTGCTTTGGTGTAAAATTGAAATGTATACTATTTGTATTGTCTAAGCATTGCATGCACTGAGATAACAACTTTTTTCTGTTGATGTGTACAGCATTGAAACAACTTTCAAACTACTCATAATCATGTGGGAAGTTAACCTAAGGTGTTTGCATTAGGTTTGCAGTAAGTACTTTGGTGTAAAATTGAAATGTATACTACCTTAATGTCAGAGCATAGTTACACTGAGAAAGTAACTTTTTTGTCTTGATGAACTGAGGCATGAAACAACTTTAAACCTACTCCTACTCATGTGGGAAGTTAACCAAAGGTGTTTCCATTAGGTTTGCAGGCAGGACTTTTGAGTACAATTGAAATCTATACTACTTTTATATCAGAGCATTCTATTCACTGTGAAATCAACTTTTTTGTCTTTATGTGCAGAGGTATGAAACAACTTTCAGACATCTCAGAATCATGTGGGAAGTTAACCTAAAGTGTTTCTATTAGGTTTGCAGTAAGTGCTTTGGTGTAAAATTGAAATGTATACTATTTGTATTGTCGAAGCAATGCATGTACTGAGATAACAAGTTTTTTGTGTTGATGTGTACAGCCATGAAACAACTTTCAAACTACTCATAATCATGTGGGTAGTGAACCTAAGGTGTTTGCATTAGGTTTGCAGTAAGTACTTTGGTGTAAAATTGAGATGTATACTACCTTGATGTCAGAGCATTGTAGCACTGAGAAAGTAACTTTTTTGTCTTGATGAACTGAGGCATGAAACAGCTTTGAACCTACTCGTACTCATGTGGGAAGTTAACCAAAGGTGTTTCCATTAGGTTTGCAGTGAGGACATTTGAATACAATTGAAATGCATACTACTGTCATGGCAAAGCATTCTATTAACTGTGAAATCAACTTTTTTGTCTTTATTTTCAGAAGTATGAAACAACTTTCAGACATCTCAGAATCATGTGGGAAGTTAACCTAAGGTGTTTGCATTAGGTTTGCAGTAAGTACTTTGGTTTAAAATTGAAATGTATACTACCTTAATGTCAGAGCATAGTAACACTGAGAAAGTAAATTTTTTGTCTTGATGAACTGAGGCATGAAACAGCTTTGAACCTACTCATACTCATGTGGGAAGTTAACCAAAGGTGTTTCCATTAGGTTTGCAGTCAGTACTTTTGAGTACAATTGAAATCTATACTACTTTTATATCAGAGCATTCTATTCACTGTGAAATCAACTTTTTTGTCTTTATGTGCACAGGTATGAAACAACTTTCAGACATCTCAGAATCATGTGAGAAGTTAACCTAAAGTGTTTGCATTAGGTTTGCAGTAAGTGCTTTGGTGTAAAATTGAAATGTATGCTATTTGCATTGTCTAAGTATTGCATGCACTGAGAGAACATCTTTTTTGTGTTGATGTGTACAGCCATGAAACAGCTTTCAAACTACTCATAATCATGTGGAAAGTTAACCTAAGGTGTTTCCATTAGGTTGGCAGTCAGGACTTTTGAGTACCATTGAAATGGAAACTACTTTTATGTCAAAGCATTCTATTCATTGAGAAATCAACTTCTTTGTCTTTATATGCACAGGTATGAAACAACTGTCAGACATCTCAAAATCATGTGGGAAGGTAATCTAAGTTGTTTCCATTAGGTTTGCAGTAAGTGCTTTGGAGTAAAATTGAAATGTATACTATTAGTATTGTCTAAGCATTGCATGCACTGAGATAACAACTTTTTTGTATTGATGTGTACAGCCATGAAACAACTTTCAAACTACTCATAATCATGTGGGAAGTGAACCTAAGGTGTTTGCATTAGGGTTGCAGTAAGTACTTTGGTGTAAAATTGAGATGTATACTACCTTAATGTCAGAGCATAGTAGCACTGAGAAAGTAACTTTTTTGTCTTGATGAACTGAGCCATGAAACAACTTTAAACCTACTCATACTCATGTGGGAAGTTAACCAAATGTGTTTCCATTAGGTTTGCAGGCAGGACTTTTGAGTACAATTGAAATCTATACTACTTTTATATCAGAGCATTCTATTCACTGTGAAATCAACTTTTTTGTCTTTATGTGCACAGGTATGAAACAACTTTCAGACATCTCAGAATCATGTGGGAAGTTAACCTAAAGTGTTTCTATTAGGTTTGCAGTAAGTGCTTTGGTGTAAAATTGAAATGTATACTATTTGTTTTGTCTAAGCAATGCATGCACTCAGATAACAACTTTTTTGTGTTGATGTGTACAGCCATGAAACAACTTTGAAACTACTCATAATCATGTGGGAAGTGAACCTAAGGTGTTTGCATTAGGTTTGCAGTAAGTACTTTGGTGTAAAATTGAGATGTATGCTATTTGCATTGGCTAAGCATTGCATGCACTGAGATAACAACTTTTTTGTGTTGATGTGTACAGCCATGAAACAGCTTTCAAACTACTCATAATCATGTGGAAAGTTCACGTAAGGTGTTTGCATTAGGTTTGCAGTCAGGAGTTTTGAGTACCATTGAAATGGAAACTACATTTATGTCAAAGCATTCTATTCATTGAGAAATCAACTTTTTTGTCTCTATATGCACAGGTATGAAACAACTGTCAGACATCTCAGAATCATGTGGGAAGTTAATCTGAGTTGTTTCCATGAGGTTTGCAGTAAGTGCTTTGGAGTAAAATTGAAATGTATACTATTTGTATTGTCGAAGCATTGCATGCACTCAGATAACAACTTTTTTGTGTTGATGTGTACAGCCATGAAACAACTTTCAAACTACTCATAATCATGTGGGAAGTTAACCTAAGGTGTTTGCATTAGGTTTGCAGTAAGTACTTTGGTGTAAAATTTAGATGTATACTATATTAATGTCAGAGCATAGTAGCACTGAGAAAGTAACTTTTTTGTCTTGATGAACTGAGCCATGAAACAACTTTAAACCTACTCATACTCATGTGGGAAGTTAACCAAAGGTGTTTCCATTAGGTTTGCAGGCAGGACTTTTGAGTACAATTGAAATCTATACTACTTTTATATCAGAGCATTCTATTCACTGTGAAATCAACTTTTTTGTCTTTATGTGCACAGGTATGAAACAACTTTCAGACATCTCAGAATCATGTGGGAAGTTAACCTAAAGTGTTTCTATTAGGTTTGCAGTAAGTGCTTTGGTGTAAAATTGAAATGTATACTATTTGTATTGTCTAAGCAATGCATGCACTCAGATAACAACTTTTTTGTGTTGATGTGTACAGCCATGAAACAACTTTGAAACTACTCATAATCATGTGGGAAGTGAACCTAAGGTGTTTGCATTAGGTTTGCAGTAAGTACTTTGGTGTAAAATTGAGATGTATGCTATTTGCATTGACTAAGCATTGCATGCACTGAGATAACAACTTTTTTGTGTTGATGTGTACAGCCATGAAACAGCTTTCAAACTACTCATAATCATGTGGAAAGTTCACCTAAGGTGTTTGCATTAGGTTTGCAGTCAGGAGTTTTGAGTACCATTGAAATGGAAACTACATTTATGTCAAAGCATTCTATTCATTGAGAAATCAACTTTTTTGTCTCTATATGCACAGGTATGAAACAACTGTCAGACATCTCAGAATCATGTGGGAAGGTAATCTAAGTTGTATCCATTAGGTTTGCAGTAAGTGCTTTGGAGTAAAATTGAAATGTATACTATTTGTATTGTCTAAGCATTGCATGCACTGAGATAACAACTTTTTTGTGTTGATGTGTACAGCCATGAAACAACTTTCAAACTACTCATAATCATGTGGGAAGTTAACCTAAGGTGTTTGCATTAGGTTTGCGATAAGTACATTGGTGTAAAATTGAAATGTATACTACCTTAATGTCAGAGCATAGTAACACTGAGAAAGTAACTTTTTTGTCTTGTTGAACTGAGGAATGAAACAACTTTAAACCTACTCATACTCATGTGGGAAGTTAACCAAAGGTGTTTCCATTAGGTTTGCAGGCAGGACTTTTGAGTACAATTGAAATCTATACTACTTTTATATCAGAGCATTCTATTCACTGTGAAATCAACTTTTTTGTCTTCATGTGCACAGGTATGAAACAACTTTCAGACATCTCAGATTCATGTGGGAAGTTAACCTAAAGTGTTTCCATTAGGTTTGCAGTAAGTGCTTTGGTGTAAAATTGAAATGTATAATATGTGTATTGTCTAAGCATTGCATGCACTGAGATAACAAGTTTTTTGTGTTGATGTGTACAGCCATGAAACAACTTTCAAACAACTCATAATCATGTGGGAAGTGAACTTAAGGTGTTTGCATTAGGTTTGCAGTAAGTACTTTGGTGTAAAATTGAGATGTGTACTACCTTAATGTCAGAGCATAGTAGCACTGAGAAAGTAACTTTTTTGCCTTGAAGAACTGAGGCATGAAACAAATTTAAACCTACTCATACTCATGTGGGAAGTTAACCAAAGGTGTTTCCATTAGGTTTGCAGGCAGGACTTTTGAGTACAATTGAAATCTATACTACTTTTATATCAGAGCATTCTATTCACTGTGAAATCAACTTTTTTGTCTTCATGTGCACAGGTATGAAACAACTTTCAGACATCTCAGATTCATGTGGGAAGTTAACCTAAAGTGTTTCCATTAGGTTTGCAGTAAGTGCTTTGGTGTAAAATTGAAATGTATAATATGTGTATTGTCTAAGCATTGCATGCACTGAGAAAACAAGTTTTTTGTGTTGATGTGTACAGCCATGAAACAACTTTCAAACTACTCATAATCATGTGGGAAGTGAACCTAAGGTGTTTGCATTAGGTTTGCAGTAAGTACTTTGGTGTAAAATTGAGATGTATACTACCTTAATGTCAGAGCATAGTAGCACTGAGAAAGTAACTTTTTTGCCTTGAAGAACTGAGGCATGAAACAAATTTAAACCTACTCATACTCATGTGGGAAGTTAACCAAAGGTGTTTCCATTAGGTTTGCAGGCAGGACTTTTGAGTACAATTGAAATCTATACTACTTTTATATCAGAGCATTCTATTCACTGTGAAATCAACTTTTTTGTCTTTATGTGCACAGGTATGAAACAACTTTCAGACATCTCAGAATCATGTGAGAAGTTAACCTAAAGTGTTTCCATTAAGTTTGCAGTAAGTGCTTTGGTGTAAAATTGAAATGTATGCTATTTGCATTGTCTAAGTATTGCATGCACTGAGAGAACAACTTTTTTGTGTTGATGTGTACAGCCATGAAACAGCTTTCAAACTACTCATAATCATGTGGAAAGTTAACCTAAGGTGTTTCCATTAGGTTTGCAGTCAGGACTTTTGAGTACCATTGAAATGGAAACTACATTTATGTCAAAGCATTCTATTCATTGAGAAATCAACTTTTTTGTCTTTATATGCACAGGTATGAAACAACTGTCAGACATCTCAGAATCATGTGGGAAGGTAATCTATGTTGTTTCCATTAGGTTTGCAGTAAGTGCTTTGGAGTAAAATTGAAATGTATACTATTAGTATTGTCTAAGCATTGCATGCACTGAGATAACAACTTTTTTGTGTTGATGTGTACAGCCATGAAACAACTTTCAAACTACTCATAATCATGTGGGAAGTTAACCTAAGGTGTTTGCATTAGGTTTGCAGTAAGTACTTTGGTGTAAAATTGAAATGTATACTACCTTAATGTCAGAGCATAGTAACACTGAGAAAGTAACTTTTTTGTCTTGATGAACTGAGGCATGAAACAACTTTAAACCTACTCATACTCATGTGGGAAGTTAACCAAAGGTGTTTCCATTAGGTTTGCAGGCAGGACTTCTGAGTACAATTGAAATCTATACTACTTTTATATCAGAACATTCTATTCACTGTGAAATCAACTTTTTTGTCTTTATGTGCACAGGTATGAAACAACTTTCAGACATCTCAGATTCATGTGGGAAGTTAACCTAAAGTGTTTCCATTAGGTTTGCAGTAAGTGCATTGGTGTAAAATTGAAATGTATACTATTTGTATTGTCTAAGCAATGCATGCACTGAGATAACAACTTTTTTGTGTTGATGTGTACAGCCATGAAACAACTTTCAAACTACTCATAATCATGTGGGAAGTGAACCTAAGGTGTTTGCATTAGGGTTGCAGTAAGTACTTTGGTGTAAAATTGAGATGTATACTACCTTAATGTCAGAGCATAGTAGCACTGAGAAAGTAACTTTTTTGTCTTGATGAACTGAGCCATGAAACAACTTTAAACCTACTCATACTCATGTGGGAAGTTAACCAAAGGTGTTTCCATTAGCTTTGCAGGCAGGACTTTTGAGTACAATTGAAATCTATACTACTTTTATATCTGAGCATTCTATTCACTGTGAAATCAACTTTTTTGTCTTTATATGCACAGGTATGAAACAACTGTCAGACATCTCAGAATCATGTGGGAAGGTAATCTAAGTTGTTTCTATTAGGTTTGCATTAAGTGCTTTGGAGTAAAATTGAAATGTATACTATTTGTATTGTCTAAGCATTGCATCCACTGAGATAACAACTTTTTTGTGTTGATGTGTAGAGCCATGAAACAACTTTCAAACTACTCATAATCATGTGGGAAGTTAACCTAAGGTGTTTGCATTAGGTTTGCAGTAAGTACTTTGGTTTAAAATTGAAATGTATACTACCTTAATGTCAGAGCATAGTAACACTGAGAAAGTAAATTTTTTGTCTTGATGAACTGAGGCATGAAACAGCTTTGAACCTACTCATACTCATGTGGGAAGTTAACCAAAGGTGTTTCCATTAGGTTTGCAGTCAGTACTTTTGAGTACAATTGAAATCTATACTACTTTTATATCAGAGCATTCTATTCACTGTGAAATCAACTTTTTTGTCTTTATGTGCACAGGTATGAAACAACTTTCAGACATCTCAGAATCATGTGAGAAGTTAACCTAAAGTGTTTGCATTAGGTTTGCAGTAAGTGCTTTGGTGTAAAATTGAAATGTATGCTATTTGCATTGTCTAAGTATTGCATGCACTGAGAGAACATCTTTTTTGTGTTGATGTGTACAGCCATGAAACAGCTTTCAAACTACTCATAATCATGTGGAAAGTTAACCTAAGGTGTTTCCATTAGGTTGGCAGTCAGGACTTTTGAGTACCATTGAAATGGAAACTACTTTTATGTCAAAGCATTCTATTCATTGAGAAATCAACTTCTTTGTCTTTATATGCACAGGTATGAAACAACTGTCAGACATCTCAAAATCATGTGGGAAGGTAATCTAAGTTGTTTCCATTAGGTTTGCAGTAAGTGCTTTGGAGTAAAATTGAAATGTATACTATTAGTATTGTCTAAGCATTGCATGCACTGAGATAACAACTTTTTTGTATTGATGTGTACAGCCATGAAACAACTTTCAAACTACTCATAATCATGTGGGAAGTGAACCTAAGGTGTTTGCATTAGGGTTGCAGTAAGTACTTTGGTGTAAAATTGAGATGTATACTACCTTAATGTCAGAGCATAGTAGCACTGAGAAAGTAACTTTTTTGTCTTGATGAACTGAGCCATGAAACAACTTTAAACCTACTCATACTCATGTGGGAAGTTAACCAAAGGTGTTTCCATTAGGTTTGCAGACAGGACTTTTGAGTACAATTGAAATCTATACTACTTTTATATCAGAGCATTCTATTCACTGTGAAATCAACTTTTTTGTCTTTATGTGCACAGGTATGAAACAACTTTCAGACATCTCAGAATCATGTGGGAAGTTAACCTAAAGTGTTTCTATTAGGTTTGCAGTAAGTGCTTTGGTGTAAAATTGAAATGTATACTATTTGTATTGTCTAAGCAATGCATGCACTCAGATAACAACTTTTTTGTGTTGATGTGTACAGCCATGAAACAACTTTGAAACTACTCATAATCATGTGGGAAGTGAACCTAAGGTGTTTGCATTAGGTTTGCAGTAAGTACTTTGGTGTAAAATTGAGATGTATGCTATTTGCATTGGCTAAGCATTGCATGCACTGAGATAACAACTTTTTTGTGTTGATGTGTACAGCCATGAAACAGCTTTCAAACTACTCATAATCATGTGGAAAGTTCACATAAGGTGTTTGCATTAGGTTTGCAGTCAGGAGTTTTGAGTACCATTGAAATGGAAACTACATTTATGTCAAAGCATTCTATTCATTGAGAAATCAACTTTTTTGTCTCTATATGCACAGGTATGAAACAACTGTCAGACATCTCAGAATCATGTGGGAAGTTAATCTGAGTTGTTTCCATGAGGTTTGCAGTAAGTGCTTTGGAGTAAAATTGAAATGTATACTATTTGTATTGTCGAAGCATTGCATGCACTGAGATAACAACTTTTTTGTGTTGATGTGTACAGCCATGAAACAACTTTCAAACTACTCATAATCATGTGGGAAGTGAACCTAAGGTGTTTGCATTAGGGTTGCAGTAAGTACTTTGGTGTAAAATTGAGATGTATACTACCTTAATGTCAGAGCATAGTAGCACTGAGAAAGTAACTTTTTTGTCTTGATGAACTGAGCCATGAAACAACTTTAAACCTACTCATACTCATGTGGGAAGTTAACCAAAGGTGTTTCCATTAGGTTTGCAGGCAGGACTTTTGAGTACAATTGAAATCTATACTACTTTTATATCAGAGCATTCTATTCACTGTGAAATCAACTTTTTTGTCTTTATGTGCACAGGTATGAAACAACTTTCAGACATCTCAGAATCATGTGGGAAGTTAACCTAAAGTGTTTCTATTAGGTTTGCAGTAAGTGCTTTGGTGTAAAATTGAAATGTATACTATTTGTATTGTCTAAGCAATGCAGGCACTCAGATAACAACTTTTTTGTGTTGATGTGTACAGCCATGAAACAACTTTGAAACTACTCATAATCATGTGGGAAGTGAACCTAAGGTGTTTGCATTAGGTTTGCAGTAAGTACTTTGGTGTAAAATTGAGATGTATGCTATTTGCATTGGCTAAGCATTGCATGCACTGAGATAACAACTTTTTTGTGTTGATGTGTACAGCCATGAAACAGCTTTCAAACTACTCATAATCATGTGGAAAGTTCACATAAGGTGTTTGCATTAGGTTTGCAGTCAGGAGTTTTGAGTACCATTGAAATGGAAACTACATTTATGTCAAAGCATTCTATTCATTGAGAAATCAACTTTTTTGTCTCTATATGCACAGGTATGAAACAACTGTCAGACATCTCAGAATCATGTGGGAAGTTAATCTGAGTTGTTTCCATGAGGTTTGCAGTAAGTGCTTTGGAGTAAAATTGAAATGTATACTATTTGTATTGTCGAAGCATTGCATGCACTGAGATAACAACTTTTTTGTGTTGATGTGTACAGCCATGAAACAACTTTCAAACTACTCATAATCATGTGGGAAGTTAACCTAAGGTGTTTGCATTAGGTTTGCAGTAAGTACTTTGGTGTAAAATTTAGATGTATACTATATTAATGTCAGAGCAAAGTAGCACTGAGAAAGTAACTTCTTTGTCTTGATGAACTGAGGCATGAAACAACTTTAAACCTACTCATACTCATGTGGGAAGTTAACCAAAGGTGTTTCCATTAGGTTTGCAGGCAGGACTTTTGAGTACAATTGAAATCTATACTACTTTTATATCAGAGCATACTATTCACTGTGAAATCAACTTTTTTGTCTTTATGTGCACAGGTATGAAACAACTTTCAGACATCTCAGATTCATGTGGGAAGTTAACCTAAAGTGTTTCCATTAGGTTTGTAGTAAGTGTTTTGGTGTAAAATTGAAATGTATACTATTTGTATTGTCTAAGCATTGCATGCACTGAGATAACAACTTTTTTGTGTTGATGTGTATAGG
Organism: Mobula birostris; assembly: GCF_030028105.1. Taxonomy (NCBI): domain Eukaryota; kingdom Metazoa; phylum Chordata; class Chondrichthyes; order Myliobatiformes; family Myliobatidae; genus Mobula; species Mobula birostris. The sequence continues at coordinate 80,805 of NW_027274586.1, forward strand.
CATGAAACAACTTTCAAACTACTCATAATCATGTGGGAAGTGAACCTAAGGTGTTTGCATTAGGTTTGCAGTAAGTACTTTGGTGTAAAATTGAGATGTATACTACCTTAATGTCAGAGCATAGTAGCACTGAGAAAGTAACTTTTTTGCCTTGATGAACTGAGGCATGAAACAACTTTAAACCTACTCATACTCATGTGGGAAGTTAACCAAAGGTGTGTCCATTAGGTTTGCAGGCAGGACTTTTGAGTACAATTGAAATCTATACTACTTTTATATCAGAGCATTCGATTCACTGTGAAATCAACTTTTTTGTCTTTATGTGCACAGGTATGAAACAACTTTCAGACATCTCAGATTCATGTGGGAAGTTAACCTAAAGTGTTTCCATTAGGTTTGCAGTAAGTACTTTGGTGTAAAATTGAAATGTATACTACCTTAATGTCAGAGCATAGTAACACTGAGAAAGTAACTTTTTTGTCTTGATGAACTGAGGCATGAAACAACTTTAAACCTACGCATGCTCATGTGGGAAGTTAACCAAAGGTGTTTCCATTAGGTTTGTAGCTAGGACTTTTGAGTACAATTGAAATGTATACTACTTTTATGTCAAAGCATTCTATTCACTGTGAAATCAACTTTTTTGTCTTTATTTTCACAAGTATGAAACAACTTTCAGACATCTCAGAATCATGTGAGAAGTTAACCTAAAGTGTTTCCATTAGGTTTGCAGTAATTGCTTCGGTGTAAAATTGAAATGTATACTAATTGTATTGTCTAAGCATTGCATGCACTGAGATAACAACTTTTTTGTGTTGATGTGTACAGCCATGAAACAGCTTTCAAACTACTCATAATCATGTGGAAAGTTAACCTAAGGTGTTTCCATTAGGTTTGCAGTCAGAACTTTTGAGTACAATTGAAATGTATACTACTTTTATGTCAAAGCATTCTATTCACTGAGAAATCAACTTTGTTGTCTTTATGTGCACAGGTATGAAACAACTTTCAGACATCTCAGAATCATGTGGGAAGTTAATCTGAGTTGTTTCCATTAGGTTTGCAGTAAGTGCTTTGGTGTAAAATTGAAATGTATACTATTTGTATTGTCTAAGCATTGCATGCACTGAGATTACAACTTTTTTGTGTTGATGTGTACAGCCATGAAACAACTTTCAAACTACTCATAATCATGTGCGAAGTTAACCTATGGTGTTTCCATTAGGTTTGCAGTCAGGACTTTTGAGTACAATTGAAATGTATACTATTTATTTTGTAAAAGCATTACATGCACTGAGAAAACAACTTTTTTGTCTTGATGTGCACAGGCATGAAACAACTTTGAGACATCTCAGAATCATGTGGGAAGTTAATCAAGTTGTTTCGATTAGGTTTGCAGTAAGTGCTTTGGTGTAAAATTGAAATGTATACTATTTATATTGTCTAAGCTTTGCGCGCACTGAGATAACAACTTTTTTGTGCTGGTGTGTACAGCCAAGAAACAACTTTCAAACTACTCATAATCATGTGGAAAGTTAACCTAAGGTGTTTCCATTAGGTTTGCAGTAAGTGCTTTGGTGTAAAATTGAAATGTATACTATTTGTTTTGTAAAAACATTGCATGCACTGAGAAAACAACTTTTTTGTCTTGATGTGCACAGGTATGAAACAACTTTCAGACATCTCAGATTCATGTGGGAAGTTAACCTAAAGTGTTTCCATTAGGTTTGCAGTAAGTACTTTGGTGTAAAATTGAAATGTATACTACCTTAATGTCAGAGCATAGTAACACTGAGAAAGTAACTTTTTTGTCTTGATGAACTGAGGCATGAAACAACTTTAAGCCTACGCATGCTCATGTGGGAAGTTAACCAAAGGTGTTTCCATTAGGTTTGTAGCTAGGACTTTTGAGTACAATTGAAATGTATACTACTTTTATGTCAAAGCATTCTATTCACTGTGAAATCAACTTTTTTGTCTTTATTTTCACAAGTATGAAACAACTTTCAGACATCTCAGAATCATGTGAGAAGTTAACCTAAAGTGTTTCCATTAGGTTTGCAGTAATTGCTTCGGTGTAAAATTGAAATGTATACTAATTGTATTGTCTAAGCATTGCATGCACTGAGATAACAACTTTTTTGTGTTGATGTGTACAGCCATGAAACAGCTTTCAAACTACTCATAATCATGTGGAAAGTTAACCTAAGGTGTTTCCATTAGGTTTGCAGTCAGAACTTTTGAGTACAATTGAAATGTATACTACTTTTATGTCAAAGCATTCTATTCACTGAGAAATCAACTTTGTTGTCTTTATGTGCACAGGTATGAAACAACTTTCAGACATCTCAGAATCATGTGGGAAGTTAATCTGAGTTGTTTCCATTAGGTTTGCAGTAAGTGCTTTGGTGTAAAATTGAAATGTATACTATTTGTATTGTCTAAGCATTGCATGCACTGAGATTACAACTTTTTTGTGTTGATGTGTACAGCCATGAAACAACTTTCAAACTACTCATAATCATGTGCGAAGTTAACCTATGGTGTTTCCATTAGGTTTGCAGTCAGGACTTTTGAGTACAATTGAAATGTATACTATTTATTTTGTAAAAGCATTACATGCACTGAGAAAACAACTTTTTTGTCTTGATGTGCACAGGCATGAAACAACTTTGAGACATCTCAGAATCATGTGGGAAGTTAATCAAGTTGTTTCGATTAGGTTTGCAGTAAGTGCTTTGGTGTAAAATTGAAATGTATACTATTTATATTGTCTAAGCTTTGCGCGCACTGAGATAACAACTTTTTTGTGCTGGTGTGTACAGCCAAGAAACAACTTTCAAACTACTCATAATCATGTGGAAAGTTAACCTAAGGTGTTTCCATTAGGTTTGCAGTAAGTGCTTTGGTGTAAAATTGAAATGTATACTATTTGTTTTGTAAAAACATTGCATGCACTGAGAAAACAACTTTTTTGTCTTGATGTGCACAGGTATGAAACAACTTTCAGACATCACAGAATCATGTGGGAAGTTAATCTAAGTTGTTTCCATTAGGTTTGCAGTAAGTGCTTTGGTGTAAAATTGAAATGTATACTATTTGTATTGTCTAAGCATTGCATGTACTGAGATAACAACTTTTTTGTGTTGATGTGTACAGCCATGAAACAACTTTGAAACTACTCATAATCATGTGGGAAGTGAACCTAAGGTGTTTGCATTAGGTTTACAGTAAGTACTTTGGTGTAAAATTGAGATGTATGCTATTTGCATTGGCTAAGCATTGCATGCAGTGAGATAACAACTTTTTTGTGTTGATGTGTACAGCCATGAAACAACTTTCAGACATTTCAGAATCATGTGGGAAGTTAATCAAAGTTGTTTCGATTAGGTTTGCAGTAAGTGCTTTGGTGTAAAATTGAAATGTATACTATTTATATTGTCTAAGCTTTGCGCGCACTGAGATAACAACTTTTTTGTGCTGGTGTGTACAGCCAAGAAACAACTTTCAAACTACTCATAATCATGTGGAAAGTTAACCTAAGGTGTTTCCATTAGGTTTGCAGTCAGGACTTTTGAGTACCATTGAAATGGAAACTACATTTATGTCAAAGCATTCTATTCATTGAGAAATCAACTTTTTTGTCTTTATATGCACAGGTATGAAACAACTGTCAGACATCTCAGAATCATGTGGGAAGGTAATCTAAGTTGTTTCCATCAGGTTTGCAGTAAGTGCTTTGGAGTAAAATTCAAATGTATACTATTTGTATTGTCTAAGCATTGCATGCACTGAGATAACAACTTTTTTGTGTTGATATGTACAGCCATGAAACAACTTTCAAACTACTCATAATCATGTGGGAAGTTAACCTAAGGTGTTTGCATTAGGTTTGCAGTAAGTACTTTGGTGTAAAATTGAAATGTATACTACCTTAATATCAGAGCATAGTAACACTGAGAAAGTAACTTTTTTGTCTTGATGAACTGAGGCATGAAACAACTTTAAACCTACTCATACTCATGTGGGAAGTTAACCAAAGGTGTTTCCATTAGGTTTGCAGGCAGGAATTTTGAGTACAATTGAAATCTATACTACTTTTATATCAGAGCATTCTATTCACTGTGAAATCAACTTTTTTGTCTTTACGTGCACAGGTATGAAAAAACTTTCAGACATCTCAGATTCATGTGGGAAGTTAACCTAAAGTGTTTCCATTAGGTTTGCAGTAAGTGCTTTGGTGTAAAATTGAAATGTATACTATTTCTATTGTCTAAGCATTGCATGCACTGAGATAACAACTTTTTTGTGTTGATGTGTACAGCCATGAAACAACTTTCAAACTACTCATAATCATGTGGGAAGTGAACCTAACGTGTTTGCATTAGGTTTGCAGTAAGTACTTTGGTGTGAAATTGAGATGTATTCTGCCTTAATGTCAGAGCATAGTAGCACTGAGAAAGTAACTTTTTTGTCTTGATGAACTGAGGCATGAAACAACTTTAAACCTACTCATACTCATGTGGGAAGTTAACCAAAGGTGTTTCCATTAGGTTTGCAGGCAGGACTTTTGAGTACAATTGAAATCTATACTACTTTTATATCAGAGCATTCTATTCGCTGTGAAATCAACTTTTTTGTCTTTACGTGCACAGGTATGAAACAACTTTCAGACATCCCAGAATCATGTGGGAAGTTAACCTAAAGTGTTTCCATTAGGTTTGCAGGAAGTGCTTTGGTGTAAAATTGAAATGTATACTATTTGTATTGTCTAAGCAATGCATGCACTGAGATAACAACTTTTTTGTGTTGATGTGTACAGCCATGAAACAGCTTTCAAACTACTCATAATCATGTGGAAAGTTAACCTAAGGTGTTACCATTAGGTTTGCAGTCAGGACTTTTGAGTACCATTGAAATGTATACTACCTCAATGTCAGAGCATAGTAACACTGAGAAAGTAACTTTTTTGTCTTGATGAACTGAGGCATGAAACAACTTTTAACCTACGCATACTCATGTGGGAAGTTAACCAAGGTGTTTCCATTAGGTTTGCAGCTAGGACTTTTGAGTACAATTGAAATGTATACTACTTTTATGTCAAAGCATTCTATTCTCTGTGAAATCAACTTTTTTGTCTTTATTTTCACAAGTATGAAACAACTTTCAGACATCTCAGAATCATGTGAGAAGTTAACCTAAAGTGTTTCCATTAGGTTTGCAGTAAGTGCTTCGGTGTAAAATTGAAATGTATACTAATTGTATTGTCTAAGCATTGCATGCACTGAGATAACAACTTCTTTGTGTTGATGTGTACAGCCATGAAACAGCTTTCAAACTACTCATAATCATGTGGAAAGTTAACCTAAGGTGTTTCCATTAGGTTGGCAGTCAGGACTTTTGAGTACCATTGAAATGGACACTACATTTATGTCAAAGCATTCTATTCACTGAGAAATCAACTTTTTTGTCTTTATATGCACAGGTATGAAACAAATTTCAGACATCTCATAATCATGTGGAAAGTTAGCCTAAGGTGTTTCCATTAGGTTTGCAGTAAGTGCTTTGGTGTAAAATTGAAATATATACTATTTATTTTGTAAAAGCATTACATGCACTGAGAAAACAACTTTTTTGTCTTGATGTGCACAGGTATGAAACAACTTTGAGACATCTCAGAATCATGTGGGAAGTTAATCTAAGTTGTTTCCATTAGGTTTGCAGTAAGTCCTTTGGTGTAAAATTGAAATGTATACTATTTGTATTGTCTAAGCATTCCATGCACTGAGATAAGAACTTTTTTGTGTTGATGTGTACAGCCATGAAACAACTTTCAAACTACTCATAATCATGTGGGAAGTTAACCTAAGGTGTTTGCATTAGGTTTGCAGTAAGTGCTTTGGTGTAAAATTGAAATCTATACTATTTGTTTTGTAAAAGCATTGCATGCACTGAGAAAACAACTTTTTTGTCTTGATGTGCACAGGTATGAAACAACTTTCAGACATCACAGAATCATGTGGGAAGTTAATCTAAGTTGTTTCCATTAGGTTTGCAGTAAGTGCTTTGGTGTAAAATTGAAATGTATACTATTTGTATTGTCTAAGCATTGCATGTACTGAGATAACAACTTTTTTGTGTTGATGTGTACAGCCATGAAACACATTTGAAACTACTCATAATCATGTGGGAAGTGAACCTAAGGTGTTTGCATTAGGTTTACAGTAAGTACTTTGGTGTAAAATTGAGATGTATGCTATTTGCATTGGCTAAGCATTGCATGCAGTGAGATAACAACTTTTTTGTGTTGATGTGTACAGCCATGAAACAACTTTCAGACATTTCAGAATCATGTGGGAAGTTAATCAAAGTTGTTTCGATTAGGTTTGCAGTAAGTGCTTTGGTGTAAAATTGAAATGTATACTATTTATATTGTCTAAGCTTTGCGCGCACTGAGATAACAACTTTTTTGTGCTGGTGTGTACAGCCAAGAAACAGCTTTCAAACTACTCATAATCATGTGGAAAGTTAACCTAAGGTGTTTCCATTAGGTTGGCAGTCAGGACTTTTGAGTACCATTGAAATGGACACTACATTTATGTCAAAGCATTCTATTCACTGAGAAATCAACTTTTTTGTCTTTATATGCACAGGTATGAAACAAATTTCAGACATCTCATAATCATGTGGAAAGTTAGCCTAAGGTGTTTCCATTAGGTTTGCAGTAAGTGCTTTGGTGTAAAATTGAAATATATACTATTTATTTTGTAAAAGCATTACATGCACTGAGAAAACAACTTTTTTGTCTTGATGTGCACAGGTATGAAACAACTTTGAGACATCTCAGAATCATGTGGGAAGTTAATCTAAGTTGTTTCCATTAGGTTTGCAGTAAGTCCTTTGGTGTAAAATTGAAATGTATACTATTTGTATTGTCTAAGCATTCCATGCACTGAGATAAGAACTTTTTTGTGTTGATGTGTACAGCCATGAAACAACTTTCAAACTACTCATAATCATGTGGGAAGTTAACCTAAGGTGTTTGCATTAGGTTTGCAGTAAGTGCTTTGGTGTAAAATTGAAATCTATACTATTTGTTTTGTAAAAGCATTGCATGCACTGAGAAAACAACTTTTTTGTCTTGATGTGCACAGGTATGAAACAACTTTCAGACATCACAGAATCATGTGGGAAGTTAATCTAAGTTGTTTCCATTAGGTTTGCAGTAAGTGCTTTGGTGTAAAATTGAAATGTATACTATTTGTATTGTCTAAGCATTGCATGTACTGAGATAACAACTTTTTTGTGTTGATGTGTACAGCCATGAAACAACTTTGAAACTACTCATAATCATGTGGGAAGTGAACCTAAGGTGTTTGCATTAGGTTTACAGTAAGTACTTTGGTGTAAAATTGAGATGTATGCTATTTGCATTGGCTAAGCATTGCATGCAGTGAGATAACAACTTTTTTGTGTTGATGTGTACAGCCATGAAACAACTTTCAGACATTTCAGAATCATGTGGGAAGTTAATCAAAGTTGTTTCGATTAGGTTTGCAGTAAGTGCTTTGGTGTAAAATTGAAATGTATACTATTTATATTGTCTAAGCTTTGCGCGCACTGAGATAACAACTTTTTTGTGCTGGTGTGTACAGCCAAGAAACAACTTTCAAACTACTCATAATCATGTGGAAAGTTAACCTAAGGTGTTTCCATTAGGTTTGCAGTCAGGACTTTTGAGTACCATTGAAATGGAAACTACATTTATGTCAAAGCATTCTATTCATTGAGAAATCAACTTTTTTGTCTTTATATGCACAGGTATGAAACAACTGTCAGACATCTCAGAATCATGTGGGAAGGTAATCTAAGTTGTTTCCATCAGGTTTGCAGTAAGTGCTTTGGAGTAAAATTCAAATGTATACTATTTGTATTGTCTAAGCATTGCATGCACTGAGATAACAACTTTTTTGTGTTGATGTGTACAGCCATGAAACAACTTTCAAACTACTCATAATCATGTGGGAAGTTAACCTAAGGTGTTTGCATTAGGTTTGCAGTAAGTACTTTGGTGTAAAATTGAAATGTATACTACCTTAATATCAGAGCATAGTAACACTGAGAAAGTAACTTTTTTGTCTTGATGAACTGAGGCATGAAACAACTTTAAACCTACTCATACTCATGTGGGAAGTTAACCAAAGGTGTTTCCATTAGGTTTGCAGGCAGGAATTTTGAGTACAATTGAAATCTATACTACTTTTATATCAGAGCATTCTATTCACTGTGAAATCAACTTTTTTGTCTTTACGTGCACAGGTATGAAAAAACTTTCAGACATCTCAGATTCATGTGGGAAGTTAACCTAAAGTGTTTCCATTAGGTTTGCAGTAAGTGCTTTGGTGTAAAATTGAAATGTATACTATTTCTATTGTCTAAGCATTGCATGCACTGAGATAACAACTTTTCTGTGTTGATGTGTACAGCCATGAAACAACTTTCAAACTACTCATAATCATGTGGGAAGTGCACCTAACGTGTTTACATTAGGTTTGCAGTAAGTACTTTGGTGTAAAATTGAGGTGTATTCTGCCTTAATGTCAGAGCATAGTAGCACTGAGAAAGTAACTTTTTTGTCTTGATGAACTGAGGCATGAAACAACTTTAAACCTACTCATACTCATGTGGGAAGTTAACCAAAGGTGTTTCCATTAGGTTTGCAGTAAGTGCTTTGGTGTAAAATTGAAATGTATACTATTTGTATTGTCTAAGCAATGCATGCACTCAGATAACAACTTTTTTGTGCTGGTGTGTACAGCCAAGAAACAACTTTCAAACTACTCATAATCATGTGGAAAGTTACCCTAAGGTGTTTCCATTAGGTTTGCAGTCAGGACTTTTGAGTACCATTGAAATGGAAAATAAATTTATGTCAAAGCATTCTATTCATTGAGAAATCAACTTTTTTGTCTTTATATGCACAGGTATGAAACAACTGTCAGACATCTCAGATTCATGTGGGAAGTGAACCTGAAGTGTTTTCATTAGGTTTGCAGTAAGTGCTTTGGTGTAAAATTGAAATGTATACTATTTGTATTGTCTAAGCATTGCATGCACTGAGATAACAACTTTTTTGTGTTGATGTGTACAGCCATGAAACAACTTTCAAACTACTCATAATCATGTGGGAAGTTAACCTAAGGTGTTTCCATTAGGTTTGCAGTAAGTGCTTTGGTGTAAAATTGAAATGTATACTATTTGTTTTGTAAAAACATTGCATGCACTGAGAAAACAACTTTTTTGTCTTGATGTGCACAGGTATGAAACAACTTTCAGACATCACAGAATCATGTGGGAAGTTAATCTAAGTTGTTTCCATTAGGTTTGCAGTGAGTGCTTTGGTGTAAAATTGAAATGTATACTATTTGTATTGTCTAAGCATTGCATGTACTGAGATAACAACTTTTTAGTGTTGATGTGTACAGCCATGAAACATCTTTGAAACTACTCATAATCATGTGGGAAGTGAACCTAAGGTGTTTGCATTAGGTTTGCAGTAAGTACTTTGGTGTAAAATTGAGATGTATGCTATTTGCATTGGCTAAGCATTGCATGCAGTGAGATAACAACTTTTTTGTGTTGATGTGTACAGCCATGAAACAGCTTTCAAACTACTCATAATCATGTGGAAAGTTAACCTAACGTGTTTCCATTAGGTTTTCAGTCAGGACTTTTGAGTACCATTGAAATGGAAACTACATTTATGTCAAAGCATTCTATTCATTGAGAAATCAACTTTTTTGTCTTTATATGCACAGGTATGAAACAACTGTCAGACATCTCAGAATCATGTGGGAAGGTAATCTAAGTTGTTTCCATCAGGTTTGCGTAAGTGCTTTGGAGTAAAATTGAAATGTATGCTATTTGTATTGTCGAAGCATTGCATGCACTGAGATAACAACTTTTTTGTGTTGATGTGTACAGCCATGAAACAACTTTCAAACTACTCATAATCATGTGGGAAGTTAACCTAAGGTGTTTGCATTAGGTTTGCAGTAAGTACTTTGGTGTAAAATTGAAATGTATACTACCTTAATATCAGAGCATCGTAACACTGAGAAAGTAACTTTTTTGACTTGATGAACTGAGGCATGAAACAACTTTAAACCTACTCATACTCATGTGGGAAGTTAACCAAAGGTGTTTCCATTAGGTTTGCAGGCAGGAATTTTGAGTACAATTGAAATCTATACTACTTTTATATCAGAGCATTCTATTCACTGTGAAATCAAATTTTTTGTCTTTATGTGCACAGGTATGAAAAAACTTTCAGACATCTCAGATTCATGTGGGAAGTTAACCTAAAGTGTTTCCATTAGGTTTGCAGTAAGTGCTTTGGTGTAAAATTGAAATGTATACTATTTCTATTGTCTAAGCATTGCATGCACTGAGATAACAACTTTTTTGTGTTGATGTGTACAGCCATGAAACAACTTTCAAACTACTCATAATCATGTGGGAAGTGAACCTAACGTGTTTGCATTAGGTTTGCAGTAAGTACTTTGGTGTGAAATTGAGATGTATTCTGCCTTAATGTCAGAGCATAGTAGCACTGAGAAAGTAACTTTTTTGTCTTGATGAACTGAGGCATGAAACAACTTTAAACCTACTCATACTCATGTGGGAAGTTAACCAAAGGTGTTTCCATTAGGTTTGCAGGCAGGACTTTTGAGTACAATTGAAATCTATACTACTTTTATATCAGAGCATTCTATTCGCTGTGAAATCAACTTTTTTGTCTTTACGTGCACAGGTATGAAACAACTTTCAGACATCCCAGAATCATGTGGGAAGTTAACCTAAAGTGTTTCCATTAGGTTTGCAGGAAGTGCTTTGGTGTAAAATTGAAATGTATACTATTTGTATTGTCTAAGCAATGCATGCACTGAGATAACAACTTTTTTGTGTTGATGTGTACAGCCATGAAACAGCTTTCAAACTACTCATAATCATGTGGAAAGTTAACCTAAGGTGTTACCATTAGGTTTGCAGTCAGGACTTTTGAGTACCATTGAAATGTATACTACCTCAATGTCAGAGCATAGTAACACTGAGAAAGTAACTTTTTTGTCTTGATGAACTGAGGCATGAAACAACTTTAAACCTACGCATACTCATGTGGGAAGTTAACCAAAGGTGTTTCCATTAGGTTTGCAGCTAGGACTTTTGAGTACAATTGAAATGTATACTACTTTTATGTCAAAGCATTCTATTCTCTGTGAAATCAACTTTTTTGTCTTTATTTTCACAAGTATGAAACAACTTTCAGACATCTCAGAATCATGTGAGAAGTTAACCTAAAGTGTTTCCATTAGGTTTGCAGTAAGTGCTTCGGTGTAAAATTGAAATGTATACTAATTGTATTGTCTAAGCATTGCATGCACTGAGATAACAACTTCTTTGTGTTGATGTGTACAGCCATGAAACAGCTTTCAAACTACTCATAATCATGTGGAAAGTTAACCTAAGGTGTTTCCATTAGGTTGGCAGTCAGGACTTTTGAGTACCATTGAAATGGAAACTACATTTATGTCAAAGCATTCTATTCACTGAGAAATCAACTTTTTTGTCTTTATATGCACAG